>NC_057863.1:364097210-364397210 GCF_019393635.1 Dromiciops gliroides | reverse complement strand
ATATAGTTTTTCCATTTCTCATGTATCCTTTCATTCATGTGACAAATATTGATTTAAGTACCTTTGTGTATTTCACTTTACTGGATGCTATGAAGAAATTCAAAAGAAATAAAATGCCTAATCCTTGTCCCCAAAGGTGTTTAGAAACTAGCTGGGCAAAACCAATGGAGCCAACATTAGAAGGAAAACAGAAAACTGAGAAAAAATACAGCAAGTGTCTCTGATAAAGGCCTCATTTCTCAAATACATAGACAATGGAGTCAAATCTATAAGAATACAAGCCATTCCTCAATTGATCAATGGTCAAAGGATATGAACAGGCAGTTTTCAGACAAAATAATTAGTTATCTAAAGTCATATAAAATGCTTTAAATAACTATTGATTAGAGAAATGAAAATTAAAACAACTCAGAGGTACCACATCACACCTAACAGATTGACTAATATGACAGAAAAAAGATAAAAAAGATATATGGGAAAATTGGGACACTAATATACTGATGGAACTGTGAACTAAGCTATCCATTCTGAGGAGCAATTTGTAACTATGCCTAAAGGGCTATAAAATTGTTCATACCCTTTCAGCCAACAATACCTCTACTAGGTCTATATCACCAAAAGATTAAAAGAGGGGTCAGATATATATGTAAAAAAATATTTATAGTAGATCTTTTTGTAGTGGCAAAGTTTGAAAATTGAGGAGATAACTGTAAATTTGGGAATGGCTGAACAAATTACAGTGCATGATTGTAATGGAATACTATTGTTGCTATAAGAAATTAAATGCCAGATTATTTCAGAAAAACCTGGAAAGACTTACATTCACTGATGAAAAGTGAAATGAACAGAGCCAGGAGAACAATGTACACAGTAACAATATTGTATGATGATCAACTGTGAATGATTTAGCTATTATTAGCAATACAATGATCCAAGATACAAAGGACTGATAATGGAAAATGCTCTCCACCTACAAAGAACTGATAGAGTCTGAATGCAGATTGAACCATACTTCTTTTCACTTTATTTTTTATTAGGATTGTTTTGGTCTGTTTTCTTTCCCAACATGACTAATATGAAAATGTTTTGCATGATTGCATATGTATAACCTTTATCAAATTGCTAGCTGTTTTAGGGAGGGGGTAGGAGAGTGAAGGAAGAAGATAGATTGAAACAAAAATTTTAATGTTAATTTTTTTACATACCATTGCAAAAAATAAAATATTTTTTTAAAACTATCTGGGGAGATAACATATACAAGTATGAAACAATGGAATAATTATACAAAAGTATTTTGAAGAGCACATAAGGTAATGGAAGTTGTAATATTAAGTACAAAATGAAGATCTAAGATTGAGGAAGATATAACATAATAGAAATTTCAGAGAGGGTTCGTTCATTTTAATAGGAAAGGATTATGGCTAATGTAAATGCTGCTTGTTGCACGATATACCTATTCTCTCCATTGATACTCTAATGGAACATATTTTAGATGAACTGCCAAGTGGGATTATCAGGCTCCTTGAATGTAATAATCTGCAAGCCTCTAATTGGAAATTAACAAAAGTTACTTAGATGCTTGTTATTGACAGTAGAATATGAGAATTGTCACCCATATCTTGGCATTAGTAGATTTCTTATCTAAGTCTCATAATAAATACTGTAGCCTGCAATTTCAAGTTATTTTATAAAATATAAAAGTCCATTTATTCAGAGTCAGGTAAATTGGAATATGCATAGGTGCTTTGGACCTGGACTGGACTAAATTTTATGTTTACATATTAGGAAGCTAAACAAACTAGAAATATGAACAAAATCCCAGTCTTCCACAGGGAAAATATAATCTTCTTGTGAAAACAGACCCCTTTAGAATTTTACCACATGGTTTACATTTGAGCTGATAATTAAAAATGAAACAAATTATTCATTCAGGACCTCTATTTAGTTTGGTATCCTGCATAAAATATGAGGGTAATCAAAATGCATCTATAGTTAAAATTCCATAATGCAGATTTTCACTTCAGTTTCACAAATAACTATATACCATGTATAGAACAGTGCTCCAGACTCTAAGGAAGATGAAAATAGAGGCATCAGAAAGTATCTGCATCATGGAACATGCTTCATAGTTATTTATTCACTGTAGTAGTTGTCTTCAAAGTGGAGGCCTAACCCCTTAGGGGACTGTGTCTTGACCTCAAGGGGTATGAGCAAACAACAAAAGAATGTGAAGTCAGTTTACTTCCCACCCTCCCCACCATATCCAATAATGAAACTTGTTTTCAACTCAACCACACCTATCCTTCTTCTATTACAGCCCTATTCCCCAACTCCTATACTACCCTACTCCTGAAATTGTAATCTCCCAACCTTCTTCTTTCTGAGCTAGGCATTAGACCTGCAAGATAATTATAATTTAATCCCAAGAACAGTAGCTATACTGGTGCTGTTGGGAAAATAAACCTCCCTTTTTCTCAGTATACCCACGAGCGGTTTAAAAAAGTCTATATTTGTGTATATTATTGTGTTTGTGAATACGCATATAAATATATACATACATATGCATGTATATGCATACATACTTTTAAAACTACATATTTACATACATAAACATATATGTGTAGATAGATGATAGATAGATAAATGGATACACATATATGCATGTATTTCTATATGTGTCCATGATTTTTTTTTTAAGTTTGGATAGTATTGCTCTATAGAAGCTGACAAAATCAAGGTAAAAAAAAAAACTGTATTTAAGCACCAATCAACTATAGGATAACATTGTGACCTAGGCAAAATCTGATTTCCTTCTTTCTGCCTCCTCTTTTATTATCCTCTCTTCTTCAGGTAACAGTGCCCCTGAACATTTCCATTGTCCAAAGCTACATACCATACTGTACCATCCAAAAGAATCCTTCCTTGGCAGTTCCCTAACCTCTGGACGTCTCTCTCCATCTTCTCACTTACAAAACCTTAACTAGGACTATGCCTTAGGGAAGGGCCCTTTCTTCAGATAGTTGACAATTTGTGAGAAATCATAGAAAAGAATTCACTAAGACTATTAGTTTCAAGAGTAATATTGCTTTTGTAATGCCACATAACCTCAGTTGGACTATTACTGCTGCTTGGCAACTCTTTTTTATTTTTCTTCAATTCATTCCCTATCTCATTCCCCCACACTGTACAGCACAGTTATAGTCATTCTACATTTCACAATTATTTTCTCTCATGCATCTTTTATCTCCCCCTTCCCCTTGGCTTCTTCTGTGCGTGCTTAGGAACATGCTCTCAAACCTATGACTATTCATTCTCTGTTTTCTTTGCTGACTTTGCTTCTTCTAATTCCTTAAGATAGGTATTCCCCAAGGATGATATATTCTCCTCCTCCTCCTTCTCTCTCTCTCTCTCTCTCTCTCTCTCTCTCTCTCTCTCTCTCTCTCTCTCTCTCTCTCTCTCTCTCTCTCTTTCTCTCTTTCTCTTTCTCTCTCTCCCTTTCTCCTTCTGTCTTTTTGTCCTCTGCCTCCCTCTTCTCTCTGTCTTCTGTTTCCTTTCTTTCTGTCTCTGTCTCTCCCTCCCTGCCCCCGTCCTCTGTCTCTCTTTCTCTTTGTGTTTTTCCTTTTCTCTTAGGTGAATCTGGAATCTTTCTCTATAGTACCAACCTCTTTACTGAGCTTTAGATACATATTTCCAATTTTCCTGAACATCATCAGCATATCTTCACAGCATCTTTAATTTGACATGTCTAAAAGAGAACTGATCTTTTCCCTACATATTCCAAATGGACTCCTCCCCACCTCTGAATTTCTATTTAATAGAATTGTCTTTTTATTTGCACTTGAAAAGCCCAGGGAAACCTTCAAAGATACATGGTATTTTGATATTGGACTATTAACAAAAGATAAGTATTTAATAGACAGACTTATAGAGAGCAAGCATTTAAGGCATAGGGGATAGACTACACAATGAAACAGTAGAGGGTGGTGGGAGAAGGCAGAAACAACTGAAGGTAGGAATGAAGAGTCTGATTTGGCTGGTACAGAGACCATGAGAATGAATGAAAAAATGGAATTAAAAGAATAATTTATCCAGGGCTTACTATGTGTCATTCACTACACTATGAACTGTGATACAAACAAATAAAAAATAGTCCCTGCCCTCAAGGAGTTTGCCTTCTAATTGTGGAAGACAACATGATTGGGGTGGGGTGTTTTGGTATGGAGAATAACTGGGATTGGAGGGAGAAATTGGAACAATTTGTTGACATGCCATTCCTGGAATATTATTGGTCACTTGATCACTCTTCCCACAGTAAGCAGTGGAAAAAGAGGGAAGGTGGCTGGGAGTGCATATGCCAAATATCATAAAAGGAAGATGATTAGATAAATTGGATATGGGGCTGATGAATTATGGTGAACTCCAATCAAGACCTTAGGATTACCAGACCAAGAGTGTCAGCATGTCAGGAAGCCATGCCAGCACAAAATGAAGAGAAATATAGCAAAAAGAGACTTTAAGGATAGGTTAGAGTCAAATTATTGCTGTAATTTATTTTATGATAAGATTTTTTTACTCACTGGAGAGTCACTGTATGTGTTGTTTTTGTTGTGTTTTTATATTAAATTATGAATGACAATTGAATTAAAATGCCTAGACCTGGACATTAGGAAGATTGTTTTGAGGTAACTGAAAGATTGAAGAGGAAAGACACTGGAAGTAATGAAAGCAATTAGGCTACTATTAAAGTAGAACAGATGAGAGAAGCTGAGATCCCAGATTAGGGCACTGGGAGGGTGAAGGTAAAATGTTGTTGAGGGTACATCAACAGAACCTGGACAATGATGATTGGATATGCAGAAGTAATGGAGAGGGAAGAGTAAAATATGGTGCCTGGGTTTCATACCTGTGTGACCACATGGAAGGTGGGGAAGTTAGGAAAAGGAACAGGTCTTGGGGACAAGTTGCTAATATTCGGAGGCTGATCAATGTCTAGCATCATAGAGATCAAGTTACAGGGAACAGAAAAACATTTGTAATATAAATGAGACTCAAAAGAATGTGGCCACTTTCTAAAACTATAAGTTCCAGGAAAAAATGTCAATCTGCATTTATAGAGTGAGTTTCCTTACGCAGAATTCCTTAGCCAATGAAATCACAGGTATAGTCCTCACCAAAAACAAAACAAAACAAAACAAAAAACAGCTTAGTGATTTATCCCCCTCCCTCCAAAGGTAGCCTTTATTCCCTCCTACTGCATGTACAAAGCTGATCTTGAATCCAAGGCAGGAAAATAATTTTACCTCAGCATATTTGTTAGTGTCCTATACCCATGTACATTTCCTATCAGCAAGACTCTAGGGACTAGTTAGTGTAGAATATGGCTATAGTCATTTCACATTCCACAGTGTGAAGTTCAAGAGCAAACTTTGAGTGTACTCTAAAAGTCTTTGCCAGATAATTAGAAAGAGCTCTGCTGTTTCGAAGGCCCCCTATATAATGCACAGTTAAATGATTATCTTCAAGCTTATTTTGGAGTATTATTACCTTTGAGAAAGCATTGTTATTGGGCACTTTTTTCTAGAAGTCATTAATGCATATAATTAAAAACATACAATTCAACCTCTCTGCAGGACATCTATGAAACCATTTATGGGTTGTTTTTTCTTGTCCTTCTAGGTGTTGCTGACTGTGGGTTCAGAGTAATGAGAAGAAAGTTATTTTTAGGTCGGTATTAGAGTTTTGGTTGGTCTAAACTAAAAAGCCTTATTTAGAGTCCGTTTATACTACTACACTACATTTTGTTTTATATGAAGCTAATTGCTTTCCTTGCAGCTTTTTGCCATTATCCTTTTTTTTTTTCTAATAATACTTTTTTTTTTCTTAAAGAGATGGAACCAGGGCAAGTTTTTGTTGTTGTTGCCATTTGGAAGAAAATATCATCCCCTAAAACTACACTACTTTAAAGCTGTTATTAACAGCTCAATCCTAGCACTGCGTTTTAGTTGTTTTCCTTGATGAGTCCATCTTTCTACCTGTAGTTAGAAAATCAAAGTCTAAGGATAGGTCCGGTGGTATTCCTTATGATCATTGACTCAGTCCTTAGAATTAGAAGGGATGTAAGAGGTCATCTCATCATACTGTACAACCAGAACAGAAATCCTTTCTACTCTATCATTGACAGACATACTTACAGCTTGTGCTTGAATGCTCCTAGAGATAAGAACTCACCTCATTAGGTAGCCTATTCAACATGGTCATACACACACCCCCCACCACCATTCTAGGAATTTTGTCTCTCTTCACTTCCTTCTCTCCTCCGAATCTGCCACCGCCCTAGTACAGACCCTCCTCACCTCATGCCTAGATTATTGCAATAGCCTGCTGGTTGGACTCCCTTCCTGAAGTCTCTCCCACTCTACTAAGCTGACAAAGTGATCTTCTTGAAGTACAGATCTGACCAGTCACTCCTCTGTGTAATAAAGTCCAGCATGTCTCTATCACTTCCAGGATCAAACATAAAACCCTCTGTTTGGGATCCAAATCCTTTCATAACCTGGCCACTTCCCATCTTTAAAGTCACTTCTACATACTATGCAATGTGGTGACACTGCCCTCCTACTTACTCATCTCACAAGATATTCCACATCGCAACTCTGGGCAATTGTTGCCCCACAAGCATGGAATTTTGTCCTTCCTCATCTCTCCCTCCTAGTCTCCCTGGCTTCCTTCAGGTCTCATCTTAAGCCCCACCTTCTGCAAGTAGTCTTTCCCAGTCCTTCTTAATATTAGTGCCTTACCTCTGAGCTCTTAAACTTCTCTTGTATATATCTTGTTTATACATAGTTGTCTGCATGTTGTTTCTTGCATTAGAATGGGAGCTCCTTAAGAACAGGAATTGTTGTTTTGTTTTAGTTTTTATTGGGGGGGGGACGGTTCCTTTGTATTCGTATCTCTTAGCTCAGTGTCTGCTACATAGAAGGTAATTACTAATACTTGCTGTGTTAATTATTACTGGCTTCTAGTTTTTCCATGTCTGACTTAAAATACTGTATCTAAAACTTAACATAATACTATAGATGCATCCATTCAATAAAGCATTTATTAAGCATCAAGTATCAAAGAGCTTAACATGGTGCTTTGCACATAGTATGTCGTTCAGTTGTTTTTCTGTTGTGTCTCACTCTCTGTGACTCCATTTGGAGTTTCCTTGGCAAAGATACTGGAATGGTTTGCCATCTCCTTCTTCAGCTCATTTTACAGATGAGGAAACTGAGGCAAACATGGTTAAGTGACTTGCCCAGGGTCATACAATTGGTGAGTGTCTGAGGCCAGATTTGAACTCAGGAAGATGAGTCTTCCTGACTCCATGCCCTGTAATCTACCCACAGTGCCAATTACTTAAACAGCACATAGTAAGCACTAGATAAATTTAAGCTATTATTATTTGTTATACACTGTGTACGGCATTGAACATGCAAGGACAAAAACAAAACCCTCCCTATTCTCAAGAAGCTTACATTATTTTACATTTGTTCTCATAATGTGACCCAATCTATGTAAATTGGGTCATATTATAATAATATGACTATTATTTTCAAAATTCTGGCTATCATATATTTTATAGATGCTTTATAAATGATTACCGAAATGGGCATATATATGATCACAAGGGATAAAAATTAATCAGGTGTGTATACCTTCTCCTTAGGGGTACCATCATTATTTTACAAGTATCCTAATTCCTAGGGCTCCATGGACGAGGTTTGATTCTGGGGTCCTGACCTCAAGATGGTCAATCTCTCTGTCTTGGCACACTCAAGAGTTTTGCACTGAAAAATTAGCAAAATAAAGCTCAAGAATGACTCATGTCTAGATATCTCCAAATGTAAGCAAGAGGCAAACATTATTCTTACCACCAACAAAAATATATGATGCAAAAAGACTCATGGGATCTCTTAAACAGAAACAGAAACCATTTAAATAATCCATTACACTGTCCCAGGAAAGAAAAGACACTTTGAGAGCCAGTGAGTAAACACATCAGATTCACCTGAGACTTGTATTGTCTAAGCAACTCATAGAAATATCTGGAAAGAGTTGACAAGGTCCAGATCTCCTGGTCCCTTGTGATATGGCTCTACTCTTCCAGTTTAAGGAGACATGTGGGTGGTCTTCTTTCTCCAGGGAGGAGGCTCTTGAGTAAATCTCCATCTAGGAGGCCTACTGTCCAGAAACTTTAACTTGAGAATGCTCGTACTCAATGTTCTCCATAAGTCTGTGAAGATGTCAAGAACTCTACTCTCTGAACAAATGAAGTAATATATGTAAATCACTTGAGAAACCTTAAAATTCTAAATAAATGTTAGTTATCATTAGTAGTATTTTGATCTTTGCTCAGAAAAGGAAATTAAAATGTAGAGGAAAGAAGCCTAAAACTGGATGTCAAGGTAATCCTCTGTTGGTCTTACCATATATTTCTTATATAAAATGATATTTCTGGTCCTATAGAGAGGAACTGGAAAGATTGGGAGTTAGAAACCGTCTCCTCCTTCCCCCTTCTACCCTGCAGTAATTTGATCTAGAGGTTCAAGAGAAGAAAATAAACAAACAAAAGAGTCTTGAGCCATTTCCCAAATCAGTTTTTTAGACTAGGAGGAGAGACTGCTCTTCAGACAAAAGAAGCAACCCTGGCTCTCAGACAGCAATCATTTTGGTAGGAGCTCACCTCAGGCACTGGGAACAAATCAGAAAATGTCTGTGCTTCCTCTGTGGCAGAATGTCTAACTACAAGAGAGATGTCCTTCCTGCAAAGATTTTTGCCTTGTCATTTTGCCAAACTGATTGGATCACTGATCAACCCTTTCTTAGTTATATTATATATCAAGTCCTCACTGTGCCTGGTGTTCTACTTGGGTGTTGAGCTAAGAAAACAAAAGCATCCCAAGTCTGGCTGTTGGGAAATTCCATCCCAAACCGATAAAGTTGGTTTAGACAAGATAAAGGAATAAAAAGTTTTATAAAGCCTTAAGAAGGAGGAAACTTTATAGTTTTTAGGAAAGTCTCTTATATACCAAAGGGTTTTAAGAATGATATGTTTCAGGGTATGTATAGGAAATAGTGGACAGGGCCTGGGCTTGTGATTTTATTCATATTTAGAGATCCTTAGTGATAGAATTACTCCTAAATCAGGTTGACCCCTTCTCTGAAACATAATGTCTTAACTAGAACCCTGAAAGAGTAAATAACTTGAACACTGTCATACAACAATATGGGGCAACTACATAGCACAGTTGATAGAGCACTGGCCCTGAAGTTGTGAGGACCTGAGTTCAAATCTCACCTCAGAAACTTACTAGCTGTGTGACTCTGGGCAAGTCACTTAACCCCAATTGCCTTAAAAAAACAAAAACTGGGATCATCCCCAGTCATCTTGATACGTATCTTGCCACTGGACTCAGATGGCTCTGGAGGAGAGAGTGAGATTGATGTTTCAATTTACTGCAAGTTAAGACATCATGGTCCTCTTCTAGAATGAAGGACAAAACAACAACAACAAAAGCCAATGCATGTGAGAGACAAGACCTGAACCTGGATCTTTCTGGCTTCTTGGCCAGCCCTCTATCGTCTACATATTTGTTATCCATTGAACATTGTTGGTGCCTGTGTATTTCATCAAGGTGAGAGTACATAGCTCTGCACTTTTCAGAGTATCCAGATAGAGGGTTAAGTACCTAATTTGAGGTACATTCTCATAAATTGGTACATGATCAACAAGAAGGCATGTTTCTGACATGACAAACAGCTCTATAAAAGAAATGCCTGAGAATTAAGGATTGGGCAAGTATTCGAGTGGATCACTCTCTACTGGAATTCCTTCCATCCTTCCTTTCTCCCACAGGTTAGGCTAGTGATTTTTGCTACTGCTTCTGCTGTTGTTTGCTTTGATTTCACTCCCCAAACCTTACAAAACTAACTGAGATTGACTTTTCTAGGCACAAGTTTGTGGAGACCTGTGACCATACAGTATTGGTTTCTTGGTTTTCTAAGGGCATAAAGTAACTTAACTACTTGGAGTCAGGATCCTTCAGACTTGAAGTATGTCCAAAGGCCACAGGAATCGCTATTGCCTTCCCTGTTGACCAGATGTTTCTCCATGAGGATGAAAGCTACATTCCCCATTCCCCTCCTCCCCTCCCCAACCTCTCACATCTACCCATACTAAGTATTGCTGTATCCTTGTCAACCATGACATTGCTAAGTAAGTCTCCTTTTGTTAAATAATGAATGATCTTCAAATGTCCATCACGTTTTGTTCTAATAGCTAATTTACCCTAACCAGAAACTGCCTGAATCAGGTCTGTCCATTAGAAGAAGGAAAGAAAAAACTTCCCCAAAGGACTGTTAAAGAAACTGATTTGAATAGACTAAGTAGCTGGTTCAGGAAGAGCTTAGGGGAGCCTGGAATAAAATGTGTTAGCCCAAATTAGAAAAATGAGGGTGTCTTGGTTTGGAGAAGTTTAGGAAGGAGAAGGCCAGCTAGGTACTGATTTCTGGGGAACTGGGAAAAGAGAATATCTAGAAGTTTAGGGAAATTAGTCTCTGGTTATCACCAAATAAAATTCTTGTCAATCTTTCTTTTATAGGAACTTTATAAATGTTTGCTGACATAGTTTTAAAGTATGAAAACACATTTGAAATTATCATATAGTCCAACAGATGAGAAAGGTGGGTCCCAGAGAAGTGAAATGATTTGCCTTAGATCACATAGTAAGTTGTCCAGCTGAGAATCAAGACTAATTTGTCTGATTCCAAATGTATGGTCTTTACATGATAATGGATTATCTTGATTTTATAGATGAGAAAAACTGGGTTCAGAAAAAATAAATGACTTGCCCATTGTTATATAACTAGTTAAGGATCAAAGTCAAAATTTTACACAGGTTTGACATGCTTCCAACTCTGCCACATAATTGGGCTTTTGCAGTGTCCTTCAAATAATACTCTTTGTGTTGGAGCTGCCTATTTTCCCTATTTCTAGCCCTAGAATAAGAATGAACATGTTTATTGGTACTCAAAAGGCATATGAAATGACAACATGGAAGAAGGAATACAAATTTGAAAATACATATCAGGAAAAAAAGCTATATTACATTGATGATTTGCAAATTTTTCCAACCCATTTCTCCTAATATAACAAGCAAGAATGTCTCTCATGTGTGCTTGCTGCCTTCTGAGCTTGTTTGTATACAATTACAGATAAATGAAGTGATACTTTTATTTTTATTTCTAAACACTTGCTTTGTGCCTAGAACTGTGAAAATTGAAGATAAAAACACAAAAGTCAAGACAGCCCCAGCTTTACATTTTATTGGGAAAGATAACAGACATTGGTCCTGAAAGTGAGTAGGCCAGGGTATTAAGGTAAAAGTGTCCTATCCAGGAACAATGATGGAATTGATATGATCATGGTACATGGTTTCAGAACTGGAGAAAATGCTTGGGAGTGGGGAGAGTTATTTAGTGATCTGCAAGGCTGTGGAGGAGTTAGTTGATGGAAGAGGGTGGAGTTAAATGAAGCATAGTTGGTGTTTTCCTAAAAACAAAAAAACAAAAATAAACCAAAAGAAAAAAATGACTTGAGAAGCAGTCACCAATCAGGAAAGCATGAAAGTTTCTCGAACACCTAGTTATATCTAAAATTATCAATGTTACATAGAGAAGGAGAATTACTCCCCTTTTGATTTCCAGGATAACAGATCACTAGAGCAAGTAAGTAAAATAAAACACAGCAAAAGTCATTTGTGAAACTCTCTTGAATGAAGTGGTGATGACAGGCAACTGGTACCTGAAGGATTCATATGAAATCTAAGGACTCATTACCAATATGTTCTATATCATGGAGAAAAGTAGGATGCAAAAAAGGCCTGGTCACATGCTGTTGGAGAAGTGGAGGTGGCTTTCACAAGGGAGAAAGAAATGCACCATTTCTTGTAAAGCTCCCATTTAGGAAAACAGGGTTTTTGTAGAATATCATCCCAGCTATGTACTTCCTAGATTAGTGGACCCTCAAAAGAGATCATGGTCCTCCTTGTCTCTGAAGTTGACCACAGCTCCAATAATGACTCTCCTTTCTATCTCTTCCCAATATCTGTGTTGGTGTTTGCCTCTACATGGCCAAATACCCATACTTACTTCAAAGCAGGAATAGTCATCTCCCTCACCTGGCAGCTTGAAAGCTTATTCTGCCCTCTCACCAGGATTTTGTAGGTGGGAATAAGCAATAGACTTTCTGTTCTGCACTCTGGAGGGTATGTAGGCAAACTTCCCTGTACCTGAAGGGAAAAACAGAACTCATAGGGTGAATACATAGACTAGTACCTACATCAGCTGAGTTGATAGCTGCCCTTGTAATTCAGCTTTGGTTGAAGTTAGCAAACCTGCAGGGTCTGTGGAAGTGGGGCCTCTAGTAGCAACTGTGGCCATTATTTTTCTCTTTTATGGTGTTTCCTTTTAAACTATGTTTGAGATCTTTGTTGTAGACTAGTACCCTGTGGCACCGGCCTGGCGTGATGAGACTTCAGTAAGATACAGCACATAAAAGGATGCAGTCTAAGTGTGACGAATTGCAATGACAAGGCTGAGTTGGAGGTAACTTGTGAATGATAAAGTGAATTGAAAACTGTCTTCCCACTTTATCCTGGGGCAGTGCAAAGGGGAGAGTGGGGAGCAACCTGAGGACGCAGGCTACAAGTATTTCTCTAGAAAGCTGCTGAGTTCACTCAAGGTGGCCCAATAGATCGGACCTCTGTACACCAACTGAACCTTCAAGCTTGCGGCTTGTTCTTTCCAAAATAAATATCATCTACCACCAACCCCAAATGTTATTAGTAACAGGCAATGTGAATTAATCATGCATGAAGGTGGTAAGCTTGGCATTGATCCAGCATCTGAAAGATGTGGGGGTAAGATGAAAGAGCCCTACCTAGGTGTCTAGAAGAGAGCCCATAAAAGCACGGTCATGCTATCAACAAAGAAATGTAGCTATGAAAGCCCTCCCATGATGAATAAACATAAAATCACAAAAGTACTGTGTTTGAACATCTTTCCCCTGTAGCAGCCTCCCTGTATCCTCCTCCTTTTATTTTTTTAAAATTTTTTTTTTTTTGCTGCCTTGGAAAACATAGTCTATTGTGTTAAAAGTTAAAGTATAAACCAAACCAGGCCAAAAGCAAAAAGAAAAATGCTTGTGATATACACAAATTTCAGTGTGGACCATCTATTTGTGTTCAAACAATAAGTATTTTTGTTTGTTTGTTTATATTCATGTAAAGGAAGCAGTATGTATAGTGGAAAGAGCATTGGTCTTAGAGTCAAGAGCACCTGGGTTCAAATCTCACCTCTGATACTTATTATGTGACCTTGCACAAGAAAATTTACCTCTTAGGCCTTGCTTTCCTCATTTATAGAATTATTGAATTGGACTAAATATTTGTTTTCTAACTCTTTCATTTATCCAAATACTGTCAGCAGGGTACAGTTAATTCCCAAAACAGAAAGAAAATTAGTTACTTCAGGAAAAAAAAGTCATCAGAGGAAGAATCGGCACTTGGAGTAAATATGCCTATGATCAGATCTTGACTTTCATAGTTACTTATTTTCTTATTTGAAAAAAAAATTATGATTGATTATGTTACCTATATCACCTAATTGGGAGTAAAATGCTTTGTAAACTTTAAAGTACTATATAAATGTAAGCCTTTTTCACCCATAAAATTTGATTCACTGCTTTTGTCAGTTGATATCAAAGCCTCTATCACCTAACTGCTTGTATGATCTTAGAAAAGTCACCTAATCTCATAGGGCTTTAATTGGTTTGTCTGGATGGCACCATATGATTCCTTTCTTCCTTGGTTCTTTCCTTCCTCTCTCCCTCCCTCTCTTCCTGCCTTCCTTCTTGCCTTCTGTCCTTCCTTCCTTCCTTCCTTTTCTTTCTTTCTTTCTTTTTTCCTTTATTTTTCTCTTTCCTTCTTCCTTTCTTTGTTTGTTCCTTCCTTTGTCTTTCTTCCTTCATCTCTCCCTTCCTCCCTTTACTCTCTCCTTCCCTCCTTCCTCCCTCCCTCCCTCTGTCCCTGCCTCCCTTGCTTCCTTCTTTCCTTCCCTACCTCTCTGTGTCTCTGTCTGTCTGCCTGTGTCTTTCTCTCTCTCAGGCCTTATACCATTTCTGATTGTCATGGAAGTTTTGTCCTGCTCTATTTCCAAATTGGGCTGGCTTCACCACCCCCTTTAGGCAGCATGGAAGCCCTCTGTTCTCAGAAGTTTCACAATATTGGTGCTGGATTTAGTCCAGACACCTTATTGGTTTTAACCCTATTGTGGTCAGGGTTTTGACAGGAACACTAATTTCCTCCATGCTGTTCTTTGTCCTTGGCTCTGTATTATTTGTTAGCATGTGCAGTGCTCTAGAACCCTAGAAAATGCACTGGTGCTAATTTGACATTGATTACCATTCTCTGCAGAAACAAATGCAACTTAGCTTCTATCTGTAAAGATGATTTCTAACCAAGTTGTATAGCTCATAAATAAAAAAAAATAAACTAGTCTCCTGTTCCAAAGAGGTTTATCTGCTACCCAGTACTTTACTCAGCACCACCCCCATCAGGCAGGAAGAGAGGGAGGGAGGGAGGGAGGGAGGAAGGAAGGGAGGAAGGAAAGAATCATGTACTGTAAGGTTACTTCTAATGTGAATATTCATTTGACATCTCCTTTCTTCCTCTCCACCAATTTGCTTTCCCAGATTACTTAATATTTGATAGATTAAAAACTGATAAAAGTATGGTCTACCACTTTCTGTAGGATTTAGTCTTCCTCATTATTACTCTGCAGAACTAACGTTTTCAATGTAATTAAGACTCTCAGAGAACACATATGTATTATAAACACTACTGAATCTGTAATGAATCAAACTTAATTTTATCTCCTACCTGACTTCAAAAAAGGAATATTTATGGAAATCTGTTAAGGCTGGGTGCTTTGCAATTGGTCAGGAAGTAAGAACACGCTGATTAGTAAATCTGCTTTTCTATGGGAAAATGTTTGGGGAAATAATCTAAGGTTTATTGGTAAGTGTATGATAATATCACACAAATAGAGAATTGTAATTAGTGTTCAGGATCTTGGACTAGGAAAAGGGAAAGAATTCCTAAATTAATAACACGGTTTCTTAATCAAGGAAAATGATAGGCCCACTGTGTATTTTGGGCTGGTCATACACTATGTGATGTTTCATGTTCTCTATAAGGTAGCAAACATTAAGAGGGACATTTACAAACTCAAGGGGATGATTAAGGGTCTAGAAACAATTCCAAATCAATGACTCTGAAGGATATTTATTCTGGAGAAGAAAAGCTAAGAAAGAGTGTGAAACAGGGACAATGACTGATCCAATCAATAACTCTGAAGGATATTTATTTTGCAGAAGAAAAGCTGAAAGTGAAAGAGAGAGAGAGAGAGAGAGAGAGAGAGAGAGAGAGAGGAGTTGCTGGTAAAATAACTTTCCCAATATTTGAAGGGCTGTCATACAACATTCTGTTTAATTATACAGTGTTGGGAAAAATTAGTAGAGGGGATAGAAAAAAGGAGACATTTTGGCTTGAGTATAATTCACTTAAATCCAACATATGTTTTTGCCTCTTTTGGTTCTGTACCTTCAAAATCCATTTAGAGGCTTGATTTAATGTCGTTTCTGAGGGAAAAACTTCTCTGACATCCATCTTGGCTCTGCCTCCAACATATGATTTTAATAATCAGTTATGCATGGTACATTGTACAGGAAACTGGGCAAGATGAACAATTATAATACAAACCTTCCCCACCCGCCCTCATGAAGTTTATAGTCTAGTAGAATATATTGAAGAACTTTCTAACAACAAGGGCTGTCCAGCAATGGAATGGGCTGCCTTCTTAGCAAATAAATGTCCTATCATTGGGAGTGTTTGAACAAAGGTTGGTTGAATCTCCTTCTGGGCTATTGTTGAAGGGAGTATTGCAATCAGTCCCACTTAAAGATTCTATGAACTTGAGAAACTAGAAAGTAAACATGATCATTAAAATTAAGTTTGTGCGATTTTTTTTTGGTTTGGGGTTTTGTTTTTTGTCAAAAAAGGCACATAGTATACAATACATGAAGAGATTTACACAGAAAATTTGAGCAAGAGAATGCTGAAGGTTGAGGATAAGGGAAAGTAAGAAAGAGAGTTATTAAGGAAAAATTCAGGCACTGAAAAATAAAAATCTTTCCCATTCATGTAGAGACCATTTAGTCAATAAGCTGCAAAGGCACTTAAATTTAAGATTAAAATTTGAAGTTGCTTGAGAATATGGATGGCCAAAGAAGGAATTCCAAAAATTGAGTGAAATCATTTCAACTTAAAAATACAGAAATTATTTCAGGTTTTGCAATTTGGATAGAAGAAAATGAATGCTGAGCTGAGGAAAGCAATAATGTATTGGTCAGCATGGTCAATCACCATATTCTTTATCTTCTTCAATTTCCTTCAGGATCTCATGATTTCTCTAAAACCCTTGGCTAATTTCCTTTCAAATGACACATAAGTTATCTGTCTCTAACATGCTTTTATAAATTCCCTAAAAATAATTATTTGATGTTTTTTGAGCTATTACAATTATGTGAGTTGTTTGCCAATTTTCACAATTAATATTAAGCAGACAAAAGTGATGGGTGTAAAAATAATGAATCAAAAGGGTATTGATATTTATCCATGTATTTCTTTGTTACAGAAAATTAAAACCCTACTGCAAAAGGCTTTGTTTAGACTATGAAATAGCAACTAAAGCCAAATTGTAGAAATCGAAAGAATTGTGTTAAACTCATCTGAACTTTTGGATTATATGATAGAACATTTGCTTATGTGGTTTGCTTAATGTTCTTCCAAGCAAGTTGAGTGTAAATGAAAATTTTGGAGAGTATTTAATTTTTTTGGGGGGATAGGTTTGTGGGACAGCGGGGAGGAGATATTTCTAAATCTCTCTAGCACTTTATAAACTATTTATACAAAATGTACATGCTAATTATGTCATTCTTTTCTAGTTACAAATGTAAATCTCTTGAGGACTTCTACTACAAAACACTCTCTTATCTTGGTTCCTGGGTCAAGCTCATGGTCCATTCTGTGTTCTGTGTCCACTGTGCTGTCAATAGAACCAAGGGATAGCATGTGGAGAGTAATTCTCTGCTATGACACAAGCCATAAAAGAACACTTATGGTACATATGTGAAAATAATACAATTGCATTTCTTTAAGCATATCTATAATTCAGAATTTTCACCAGTTTGAAATGGCTTTTCCCTAATTAGTCGGGCTATAATCCGACTATAATGTAAATCATTTTTCATAGATTTCACAACTATCACCCTTGGGTTTTGAAGGGTTATACTTACCATAGGAAAAATCATTAAGTGAAAACAAGGATTATTAAGGCCATTGGACTTTTAAAAAATAATTATCCACTGCTACATGATGCATAGTATCAGAAAGTTACTCCTTTGTAATAGAGCTACACTTATTGGTGTGATTATTTCTACTATATTATTTATTATTTAGAACCCCCAACTTGCATCTTCCAAACTAATTGCACATTTTCAAAATGCACTTTGTGTTGTTACAAAATTAAAATTGGAGGATGAAATTAAGATGTTTGGGCAAAGAAAAAAAAAAAAAAGATTCTCTAAGTAGTTTTGCTGGGGCCTCCGGAAGCTGCTGGACCCTAGGGTAGCTTCATATTAATTAATACAGCTTTATTTTAATGATATACATTTGTAATTATGCCCTATTAAGTGTCTAAGGAACTGAATATGGTTTAGGTAGAAAAAAACTACGACCTAATAACACCCTCTAGAAGCATATTTTAATTATCTTCTTTTACAGAGAAACTGAGTCACAAAAAGAGAAGTGGCTTTCTCTAAGACAAATATCACTCCAGTGGTGGGTAGGATACAGCATAACTTCTGTTTGTCAGAATGCTTATGGAAAGTATTCTGCCACTTGACAGCCCTCGGACATATGTGAAAAGAGGTGTTCTCTACAGTATTAAGAGGAAGCCTTTTCATTAGTCTAGAAAGAGACAAACTTGCCCAATAAGAGTGACAGGAAAGAAGACAGGCTCTTCACTGTCCTGAGATTGCTGCATTGGCTTCCTGAATCAGCTACATGTGGGGATGATGGAGTTGGCCTTAGGAGCAGAAGGTACACCTGAGATGTGGTTATTGCTAGCATTGGATCACTGAGCACTACGTTGAAGTTATGACCCCTTGAAGACACACAATGGGAGTGGGGGGAGGAGAGAACTACTTCCTGGGCTCAGATAACCAGAATTTCAATATAAGAACAGAATGTTGCAATCAGTTTCTAAAGCAGGACAAAGAACAAGAATCCTGAGAATTTTATCAATTCATTGTCAGCTTCAGGGAGGCTGAAGTGGGAATTAAATGGAAAAAGAGTAAACAAAAGGATAAAAAATAATCAATTTAATTCTATCTACTTAACCCATAAAACCTATACTTTTTGATGCTGTGGCTTTAGTTTAATAATAGCAATTTTTTAAAAAAGAAATGACTACATTAGTGATTTATTGAGCAAATTTATACAAGGTATCTGACTAGTTTTGCCACACTTTCCTGTGTGCCATATATTACATGCCCTATTTCTCCAAAGTAGAACGCCATTCATCGAAGCTGAGCAAATCTTAAAGCTTAGAATTGAAATTTCTACATGTAGTCTTATATATGATTATTTTTCCTGCACACAAGTCTGTATTATTTCTTGTTATAAAGAGCACACTAATTAATTTCCTACCTTAATTGCAATGATCCAATTAGCTTTGTAAACCTAATTTGGACAGAAGTTGCCAGAAGTAGTGCTGCAGGGGAAGATAGAAATGTTCACAATTTTTAGGAACCCATGTTTTGGGCAGGAGAAGATTTGTAGCTGCAAAATGAATATTTAGTACCAGCATATTTCTAGACCCTTGCTATTAGTATCATTCTATTTTTGCTTTTCAAAATAGAACTGTTAAGTTGACTTTATGCAACTCATTGAATTTAATCTGTAGGAACCAGATGTAATTTCTAGTTATCCCAATTCACAACTTTCCTCCAAAGTTGCATGTCTTCTCCAAACACAGAGTTGTGATTGCTTCACATTCCTAAGATATCTATGGCTGTAAGGAGAGAATGATAATTAAGCTGAACAACACTATGGGAACATAGAATGAGAAACCAGCCCAGGGAGCCTATTAGAATTATATACAATGCTAACCTGCACAATACTGCTTAGCAAACCATGGATGCTTACTATATTTTCAAACTCATTATTATGTTGCATCTTTATGTTTTCTGAGAATCATTTACATAAGCTTCAAGTATCAAAACAAAAATAATTTTCATGTCACTTTTTTCCCCTCAAAGGACTGAAGATAGTCACCAAATATACCATATTATTGATCTTATACAGAAAAGTCAACGATGAAGTATTCAAGATTTTTGATCTATATGCAGAGTTATTCTTTTTTCCCCCAGGGGCAAAAAACATTTCTCTTAGATTTGTTCAGAATCTTCTCAACTCAAAATTCCAGGAAAAGAAGAAATAAACTAGTGTTCTTAACTGTTTTGAATCTCCTGTCTTTTTGCTAGTTGTGTGTTTAACCAAAGCATGGCTTTCAGATAAGTTCCATGTAGCACTGTGCCATTAATTTGCTTGAAACTGCAGGCCCCGGAGGTTCTACATACCTGGGCCCTGATCTTTTTCCACTTCATTTCTGATAAGTAATTCTTTAATATCTGTGTTTCCATCTCATTTGAGGCAAAGCCAATATTTTCTTATCTGTATTCAGATGTTTATATACATTTGATACGCATCTGCCTGTCTCTAGCTTTAAAGCAATCATATCTCCCCAGCATAATCCTTGTTGAACAATAATCTCACCAAATAACATGAATATACACATTCTGATGTGCAGATAATAAAAGAATGGCTAGTTGCTTACTTCTATTCACTTAGGAACCATAAAGCCAGGCTCTGCCTTCAGATATATGTGGTTTTAGTGGCATAAATTAAAGGGATGGTGTTAGCTCTCAATAATGAATTAGTTAGCATAATAGCAGAGTGCCTAAAAAGCCACTATAATAATAAAATTAGCTCTCCCCCCCCACACACACACTTGGGGAATATGTAGGGGGCAGTGACCGATCTAAACCTATAGTTTCATTGGTTTATTCTGGAATCTCCTTTTACTGATGTAGATCAGCAACTTGCCTTAGTGAATTTCCTGGGACAGTGAATGATCCCTAGCAAGGGCCAAGATCACACAATCCCTATTCATAAGAATCAGAATTTGAATTCACCTCTTCCTGGCTCCAAGGCAAGTCCTCTAGCCACTATACCATGCTGCCTCTGAGGTAACTTTTATAGAGGGTTTTAAAAAAATGTTTATAGGGTTTATGGTATTCCCTATGGATATGGATATGGATAATGGAAAGTTCTCTGCTTCTTGTTATCTATGTGACCTTGGGCAAGTTGCTTTTTTTCCCCTAGGTCTCAGTTTCTCAGCTTTAAATGGATGAAATTGAACATAAGTTTCTCAAGAATCTCTTCCAGTTCTAAATCCTGGGATTCCTATAAGATTTTTCTCTTCACACAGCCAAAAGTTGAGTCTCATTCTCTAATCACTGGGGGCTTATATGGTGACCAGCTCAAAAGCATTATCACAGTCACCAGTGGTTTAATAATATTCCTTTTTTTTTTTTTTTTTAGTGAGGCAATTGGGGTTAAGTGACTTGCCCAGGGTCACACAGCTAATAAGTGTTCAGTGTCTGAGGCCAGATTTGAACCCAGGTACTCCTGAATCCAGGGCCTGTGCTCTATCCACTGCGCCATCTAGCTGCCCCTCAATAATATTCCTGATGCCAATATAACAGTGATTGGCATGAGAGTAGAAGAGTGGCTACCTACACACAGTTGTCATCTCTGCCCTTACTATCTCCACACTACCCTTTGCTTTAGGGACAGGACTTCCTTTGGCTGCACCTAAGCACCAGAGGCAGGAAAGTTGGGCTCACTGGTCATAACATTTGTCTTTTTGTTTGTTCTTTTGTTGTTGTTGTTTTTTTTTTGGGGGGGGGGCAATGAGAGTTAAGTGACTTGCCCAGGGTCACACAGCTAGTAAGTGTCAAGTGTCTGAGGCCAGATATGAACTCAGGTTCTCCTGATTCCAGGGCTGGTGCTTTATCCACTGCGCCACCTAGCTGCTCCCTGGTCATAACATTTGACAAATTATACTGTTCTCTTGTCCTAATAGGCATGAGAACCAAGAGACTGTCTATTATAAATTCAAATTTTAATAAAATCTAATTATGCATATCAAATCTTCATTCTTAATCTCAATCAGAACAGAAAAACTTTTCAAGGAAAAACATAAAACACCTTAAACTTTTGGATTATTTACTGTACCTTTGTACTTCCCAGCAGTGACTAGAATGAAAATAAAGAGACTTCAAGTTATTTATTATATTTTTGATCCAGTCCCAAACCAGGAAATACTAAAAGTCCCCTGAGAAAAATCTGTCCCTCTAACCAAGTGATTCAGCTAAGTTTAGAAAAGAATCTGAACTCTTGGATTCTTATCTGAACCAAACATCTGGCCACTTTGAATACCATCCATTAACTCACAACATCTTACTTGAATCTTTTACTCATTCGTATAAAACAACCTGATTTTTTTTTCTTTTGTAATATTCCCTTTGCCTCAAATTCAGATATCTGACTGTAAAACAACTGTGTTTTATCATCACTCTTCATTTTGAATGGATTTCTGTTACAAAGTAAGTGATGGTTTGTCTCTTCTTTTGTGATGAGGAAAATCACTTGCCACTTTTATCTAAATTATCATTGCAAACGTGCCTGCTACTTTAATAGAACCTGCCAATATATGATTGCTGGGCAACTGGATTGTCTGATTTTAAGTGAGACAGGGAAGAAGAGCCAGTCTTCCTTTTTTCTCTTCACCAAACTGATGAAAAGAAAAATGTTTCCAGTTTTCCCATTTTTTTTGCCTGTAAATTTGTCACACTGCTCTAATCATTTCTCCAAAGCATGTTTGACACTACAGTGAGAGTTTTTTGGGGAAAATAACAATCCTTAAAACTGTGCCTGTTATTAACTTCCCTTTGAAAAATGTTATCATTGCTGCAAATGCCTCAGTCCAACTAGTGGAGCATGGGAAGTCTGAGGATGTGAGGAGGAATCTTATCAGAGCAATGAGTGGGAGAGCATTCCCTTGTAGTCCCTGTGGTACTGATTCTAAACTAAAAGGCCAGGGAGATAACATCTACAAAATGGCACACTGTTCTCTAAAATGCAACATGAATATTCCTGAGCAGGGTGATAACCAGCTGCAAACAAAGCAAATTAATTCACAAAATCATGAATTCTCCTTTTCCTTGCTTGGAAGAAAGATGGTCTCAGAAAGGAGAGTCATTTCAAAACAAAATCTTTCTCTGCTCCTTTTTAAAGTTCTCCAGAATTAATGGAGAAGCAAGGAGAAGGGCTCCAAATACTATTAGCATGGTGCTTGATGCATAGTAGGCACTTCATAAATGCTTGTTGCCTGACTAATTAAAGCATAAGAGTCTGCCTTTGGCAATGGAAATAAAGGCATATGGCTAGAATGAGCAGGACTTTGGGAAAAAAGAAGCAGATGAGGAAATGGAATGACCCAAGAGAGGTTTGGCAAGGAATCCATTGAAATGGGGAACAAGGGTGAGACTGGCCATGGTGTGTGAGGAGATATTTGAGGCCCTGCTCATCTAGAAAATCAGAAGTATGAAGCGGGAGGAAGGCACAGACATTTTAAGGAGGCCAAAAGATAGCTTAAAGCAAAGAAAAAGAGATAACATTGTAAGAAAGAAGAGAGGGCTATGGGGCCATCTATGTAGAGGGAACCACAGAAGACAGAGGGAAATTTCCTGCAGCTGAGCAATTCTGAATAGTCCACTCACACATGAGACATGGTGTTCAGGTCTGCTCCTGATGCCTGGGTCAGGCATGACCAAGTAAGAGCCATCAATCACTCCCACTCACAAAATGGAGTAGGAGTGATTGATTGTTTAAGACTGAATTAGCCCTGCGTGACTCACTGAAAGACTTAATGGAATCTGGGGGCCCTGAACTGGAAACTGGGTTTTGGCCTGGCAATAGACCCATAACCTTGAGGCTAAATCCAGGTGTACCTTAGTCAGTCTAATCTTACCATTTCCAGGGAAAACATTAATATTAGTGAATACCATTCATCGCCTGCTCTGAAAGAAAAGTTTTCATTTTTGTTTTTGTTTTTGTTTTGGCTAGTTTTGATTAAGAATATTGAACTATTTAGTTTTCCACTTTTATTGTTTCAATTTTAAACTTTATTAAGAAAACATTCAAACATTCAACATTCTACTATGCTTCCTTATAACACCAGAAAAACAAAACAAACAAAAAATGCTAAAAGCAAAGCTAACTGAGCCAATATTTTATAGTGTTAGAATGTGTAATATGCAATCAGTAATCATTTATTAAGCTCCTACCTTGTGACAGATAATGTGCTTGTAATGAAAAGATATTTCAACTAAGAAGTAGTGAATGCCTATTACATGTTTGTACTAGCATCAAGGAACAAAAGCTGAAAGGCACTTAGAAAAGCATAGGATTATAGAGATGTGTGATTCAGCAGTCATCAAGGTATAGCAGAGTCATACTTCTAGAAAATGATGAGCAAAGACTCCAGCCAAGTTTAAAGACCATTGTTTTTTCTACCGAATTATCTTACTTCATGACTGAATATTCCTGATGGATGATTCTAGGAGTAAAAAAAAATGTTTAATGTATTTGTATTCAGGGCATAACATAAAATATTTTTAATTGCAAATATTTGAGATGCAATATGCTAAGGAATTGTGTAGACTTGATATACTATTAACTAAATGCAATTAAAATGTAGGGACATATTGGCTGAGAAATAATTTTCTTTCAAAGACTGTGTCCTTGTGTCAAAGATATTTACTAAAAATCTACTCATACTGAAGCCTCAGCTGAGCCCTTGCTATATACTATATGACTACATATTGCAATTACAAAGTACATACAATAGTAATTTTGGTTTTTGTGCTGATTGGAAACAAGATGATATAAAGAGAAGAGGAACCTACCTAATTTGGTCTCATTCTATCTGTAACTTTGTAAGGGGTAAGGATGGTGATGGTGGTAGTGGTGGTGGTGGTCTGAGTCAAAAATACATATTTTCTTGAAATTTTAGCCTAAGAAAGGATTTTGATATTTCATTTTACCTTCTGGGTTAGCAAGAGGAAATGCCTTAAATTTCCAAAAGGCCATGCTGACAAGCTATAAATGATCTGTACTCAACAATTACTCCTCTTCCGGTGAGTCTCTGACCTTTGAGGTCTATGGAATAATCCCTAGACCTCAGATCTGAACTCCAGAAAATTCTAGGAAAGACATTTATTTTCTATGTATAGCCCCTTGATATTTAGAATTCTTAATTTCCCTTCATGGACTGATAGAGTCTAACCTTAAGCTATTGGGTAGGGGATTATAATGTAATCTTCTGGGATAGACTATTACTGTGAATTTTCCTATTTTTATTAACATTAAAAGGTCCTTTCTCTAATACTCATTCCATTTAGGTATACAATTATGGCCATTTTAGTTCACACTTTCAACAATGATATGATAAAGAAGTAGATTTTCATAAACTTTTCTGATTTAGATTAAGATATCTAGAGACTATCAAGGCCAGACCATTTGAAGCTGTCCCAAATTTCATATATCTCTAGTGAGGAGTTATAGCAGTACAAAAATTCTTGCCTACCAAACTCAAATGCGTTGACATAGCAAAACATATTAAGTATGCTTCTTCCTACCCTCTTAACTTCTTAAAATAACTAGTATTCTTGTTATTTCACATAATATTTTTTAGTTAATAAAAGGCCTTTTGAATAAAAACATTAAACACACATCTCTTTGGTGGGAAATCAATTAAGTAAGAATAATTGGCTATTTATAGACTATTTATATATATAAAATAGGCCATGTCTTCCAGCCTGACTGTATATGTTGTTAGGGAATGGGATAGATGGGTACCATATTACCATATTAACACATTACTATGGATATCATCTAGTTATCTAACAAAGAATGTGGTGCTTCGTATTATACTCTTGCACACAGAAAGAAGTTAGCAAATGTTTACTGAGTAAGTGGTTTTGAGAGAATGGAGTCTAGGATAATTAGCTTTTTAGAAGGAAGATTAAAGGCCTAACTGAAAAGCCAGGCCATTTATATACTATAGTTTAGGACTAGAGTGTTTGGGTAAATAGGTACTACAAGAAGAGGAGAAAGAAAGTAAAAGCCAAAGTCCTCCCATTTCATGATTTTTTTCTGGATCTATTTAAGGAGACATTGCCAAATCCATTGAATCTTGTTGTTTTGGTTTTTTTTAAATCAAGAACACCATTTCAGTCAAGCTGTTTTATAATGGTAATAGTTACAGTAGTAGTCAAGCTACTGTTTATAATAACACTCAAAAAAGTCAGTCAACAAGCATTTATCAAGTGCTTTTATGTGCCAGGAATTGTTCTAATAACTTCTGATACAAAGAAAGTTAAAAAATAGATTCCCTTCCATCAAGGAACTCATATGGTAATGGGGGAAATGAGAAGTAAATAATTATGTATATACAGTGTATGTACATGGTGAATTAGAGATGTCTATAAAGCCCTTACCCTACTGTTTCAATGTGCTGCTAAATTGTTATTTTGCTTTATTTGATAGCATTAGGTCTTTCACCTTAACTTGATCCTTCTTTCTGTTTCCCATTGGTTACCCCAAGATTTTTGCTACTAGCCCAAGGCCTCTGCCACCCAACTTCATCTCCTTTTCATTTACCTGAGGTTTTCTACCACCAGCTTTAGTCTATTGTATTCTTTCCAATATACCTACCTGTCTCACAGTGCAGCTGAACCAACTACCCATCTGACTAATTAAATGTAACGGGAAAGTTATTGATTATGGCCCTGGTCACATCAGGATTGACACTATCCTCCTATACTGACTTGGTTTTAGAGTGGATGGTAGAGATGTATGTGGAAAGCCCTTAGAGATATTGCCAAATGAGATGATAATGAAAAAATCTTGGGAAAATTTAACACACTAGTGAATGGAAATATTAGCTATTATTATTATTATCAATTAGTGAGATATAATGGTGTAATGCAATTTGAAGGATCCTAA
This sequence comes from Dromiciops gliroides, assembly GCF_019393635.1. Taxonomy (NCBI): domain Eukaryota; kingdom Metazoa; phylum Chordata; class Mammalia; order Microbiotheria; family Microbiotheriidae; genus Dromiciops; species Dromiciops gliroides. The sequence continues at coordinate 364,370,850 of NC_057863.1, read as the reverse complement.
AGTAAGTAAGAAGAGTTGTGGGAACTACTAGATCAGTATCTTCAAACCATTTCAGTTATCAAGGCAATGTCCCTGAAACTATTTTCTTACTTCATCTATTTATTCTGTGTGATATATAAGCAAATAGATGTGTTACTTCCCGCTAGTGTTGATCTATGTTGTCCTTGTGGTCTTCCCATTAAAAGGTAGAATAGTAAAATTTGTATGTATGAATTTTTTTATACTCCTTTTATTTAAACTTTGAAACATTGTGATATGAGATATGGGGGCAGCAAGAGTTAGATACTTTAGGACATCTGGGGATCATTCGTCATTGAGGGACAACCAATTTTAAAATGGAGGGAGGAGCCATGGGTCCCGGGGAGTACAGTTTGCAACCTTAGTAGGGAAATATGTTCTATCTGAGCTGTGTTTAAAACCTTGGAGTGGGAGATTGTTTTGCTTGGCATCGGTATAAACACCAGAGTAGGAGACCTCTGCAATAAACAACTTTAAGAGTCTTCTACTATATCAAATGCCAAAGTTGATTTCCCAAGGCAGCACGCAGAATACATTCTGTACAAACATGAGTAGTGGGCATTTCCCATCTGAGAAGCCAAAAAGAAAAAAAGGGGGGGGGGTGGCTAGGGGAAGGAGTCAGTATCCTTTTGTTATTGAGAAATGAGTTTTGCCCTTGCCCCTGAGTCAGCAGTTATCTTTGCAAAATTTAGGCTATTTGAGGCCAAAGGGTCCAGGAGTTTTCTGTAGAAGAATTCCTCCTTTAAGAAGAAAGAATCATAGAAGAAGTCCATTGTACTCAGGAACACTTACGTGCCACAAGATGAAGGAATGGGAGACTTGTTTCCGTGACTCATTCACATTATGGAAGAAATGAATACTCTGGTGAATAGGCACCCTGAAGTCTGCGGGTCATTTTGCTTTTGCTATGTTTTGTTTTGTTTTGGTTTTTTTCTTTACAAGGAACCATATTGGTACCTCTTTATTGTTACTGAGCCATAGCAAGAATGGCTCTCTTTAATTGAAAGATTGTTTTACATAGCTTCTTTAAATACAGACTAGAGCTAAAGCACATACCCTGTGCATAAACATCGAACAGGTGATATTTATCATCAGCCCAAATCTCACTCCCTCAACCTCTTTCATTTGACTATAGTTCAATGACAGTGATGGATATGAATTCCAAAATGTTAGTATCATGCTTTCCCCCCTTTACCCTAAAGTAAATATGTCTTAAGTACCTTTATACTCAGGCAATGTGTTTTTCATTTGCTGTGGCACTAAGTGTATAGGTATGGCTGACCGCTAACCTGACATGTTCCTGTCACTGGGGACTGCTGGTTCTTTCATCTTCTTAATGGACATTTCTCTACAGATGTCTGTGCCCTACCTGACTATAATCCTTTAAATTTTAATTCACTTTACATTTAGCCTGGTCATAAATACCATTTAGGTACCAATACTCTGCTTTATGCAATCCCTAAGGTGGTGCTTTTATTTTAATGAGGCCATTTGCAACTTAAGAGCAAAAAAATTCCATCTTTGATTGAATATATTTGTCAGTTTTATTCCCGACTGGCATTTTCATGGGAAAACTTGGATAAAACTCAGGGATGGCTGCTTACCAACTGGGATAAAAGTTTCAGTATGTTTCTGCTTTCAAAATTAACTGAATAAATGGTCTTTGAAATTCATTTTGAAAACATCAAAGTTAACCCTGGCTATAATAAAAAAAAATCCAGAATTAAATTATGTTACAAATGTAAGTTCCACTAGCTGTTTTCTATTTGAGAGAGAGAGAGAAAAAAAAAAGAGTGAGACTTTAGTCAATGCAAAATGTATAGATAATGGGGGGCTAGTTCAGTATTATGTTGAATTGCTCTAGTATATAGAACTCTATGACATGCAAATGGTGTGGTTGTTCTTTTCCCATTCTTATCCAACAGTTAGATTGGTTGCTACTGATCTGTATAATGGGTATCTTTTTAGTATTATGAAAAGGTTGTTACTGAACGTTTAATTTGTTTAATGTGGTAGTATAAAAGGAATAGGAAACTATATTTCTAAGCTTTAAAGTACTGTCAGTGCAAATTCATCTCTCAGATTCCCATGACAAATCATGACTATCTGGTAAGGCCCTTCTTCATTTATAAAACTTGAGTTCTATGCTTCCAAAATTTAAAAAAATGGATTTGAAAAATGCATTGCACAAATTAATGAAAATGCTTAGCAGTTTTATGATATGGGGCAGCAGGCAAGATGCATCATTAATATGACTCATTTGGAGCCCCAACAAGAAAGTAAGTGAACCTTATCTCTTTTACATAAAATATAAAAGACACATAACAATTGTTTGTTTTGTCACATGGCTCTCACCAGAAATGTTTAGATTCCTCAAATTTGGTTGGCAAATAATTGATTTTGTTTTCTCTACTTAACAAGAATGACAAATATCATACAACATGATTGAATGGCATCCTTGGTTTTTCAACTTTATTCATCCTTATGCCAGGTTTAATACCACCCTAGCCCTTTAATTTTGTCCCCATCACCATAGAATTTTTTTATGTTTAGTAAGGTATTAAAAGAAAGCAGAATGTTTATCTGCCTTCAGGCAGATATAGGACATATATAGTATGCAAACTGTCAGCTTTAAGACTTTACAGGTAAAAAGGTCTAGGGACCAGCTAGTCACTGTTCCATTCAAGATCAATTCTGGACAAGGGATAAACAGTGCTCCAAATCAAGTGACATAAATGGTAGCCTCACATCTATTCTGGTTCATGATATGAAAATAGCATAAGAACAAATTATGGAAAATCCTATTAAATGGAATGTGAAAATTATTATCGTTGCAGCTTCATGTTATTGAAGGAGTATGTGTTAAATTTTTGGACCTTCTAAATTGGACTACCTTGGCAGACAGTTTTGGGTATATACAGTAGTCTCTTTTTTTGTTTTTCTTTGTTTTTGTTTTTGCGGGGCAAAGAGGGTTAAGTGACTTGCCCAGGGCCACACAGCTAGTTAAGTGGCAAGTGTCTGAGTCCAGATTTGAACTCAGGTCCCCTTGAATACAGGGTCAGTGCTTTATACAGTACGCTTTTAATAATTGTTTATTTACTTGTACACACTAGTTGTGAATCTGCTGGATTATCTTAATTAAATGGAGGGATAATGATAATATAAAACAGCAGATACTCAAGAAAGAATAATTTCTATATGGTTTGTGACATACAAGGTGACACATCCCCATCACAGCAGAACTAACTCTTACTCATCTCCTCAGTCTTTGTTGAAAGAAAAGGATTCAACACCAGCTGTTTTCACTATGAACAAACTTGGTTCAGATTGAAAGAGAGGGGCAGACCATGCATAAAAATAATGCCAGGAGCAACAGGATGGGTTTTTAGATATATCTCAGCACAAAAATATCCTATGAGAGGGAAAAAATAATCTTGTAATCAAAGCACTTAAAGCCCTCTCTGCTTACATGGAGAATTGGGGTAGTATATTTGTCATGCTATATTATATGGTACATATGTAAACTAATACAGTATGTAGTTTCTGGAGGGATAAAATTATGTGGAACCACATGTTGCATGCAGGTATATGTAAATCAATTATCTAGACTTTGTAAAGAGTAATGATATAGTTTTCAAATCATTTTATGCCATCACATTCAGGAAATTACATAGTAACAAGATAAGATGTCATGGGGTGGGGGGAACCAAAGCAAATGGTCATTGAAAGCAAGGCTCTTTGGGTAGCTATGTTTTACAAATGGAGAAAGCAACATGGAAAGTGACCCACCCCAACAGCTGAGCAGGTGTTCCAGAATCTCAGGATGGAAAGCCGGACCTTGATTTCCAGAATTCCATAATAACCACTAGAAGCAAATTTCTTTTAAATAATTGTGGTCACTAGATGTATTATTTAATTAGTAGATTCCTTGTACTTGTTTTAATAACTTTAAAAGCTACCTTAGTTGGAAGGTTTGTTCAAGTCTAAAAAATTATCAAATTTTGAATTGAAAATGAAATACTAAGCTCTTTTTCCTCTAATACCTGAACCTAAACCATTCCCTGGTAGTGGCAGGTCTCAAATGAAACACTGTAAACTTCTTTAACTACAGTGAAGTATTTAATGAGTAAAACATTCCAACATCAGCATCCCTACTCCCTGAGCTACCAGTCAACCTAAAGCCCCTATCATAAAAACATAGAGTTGGATACAATATGTATTGAAAACAGAATATTGGGTTCAAAGCCTGAAAGATGTAATTTCAAAATAATCATCAAATACTTAGTAGGATATGACCTTAGACAAGTGACTTAACTTCTGAGACTCAATTTTTAGTTGGTCAGATTAGCTAGGCTCTAAGATCCCTCTCAGCTTTAAACTATGACCCTAGGATATTATAATAATGAAAAGGCAAAGCAGAAACAAACATTTCTTAGTTACATTCTGTGTGCTAGGCATTGTGCTAAGTACTTTATAAATAGTACCTCCTTCAAACCTCACAATAGCTCTGTGAAGCAGCTACCATTATTATCCCAATTTTACCCATCTTAAAGGTAAGGAAACTGAGGCAGATGGAAATTAAGTGACTTGCCCAGAATCACACAGGTAATGTCTCTAAGACCATAATTGAATTTGATTCTTCCTGCTTCTAGGCATTGCACTTAAGCCACTGAGTCACCCAGCTGCTAAAGAAAAAGAAGTTCTTGGCCATCAACTCTGTACAAAGACCAGGAAAATAATTTTATTAGCAGACCACTCAAAACATGCATTCCTGATCTTTTAAGTAAGGTAATCTGCTCAAAAGATATCATAATTTGGAGCAGGGAAGATATTCTCAACTTCTCATATTCAAAAGGGGATACACACACACGTGTATTGTGTGTATGTGTGTGTGTGTGTGTGTGTATAAAATCAATAAATGAAACTTTCATCTCCATTCAAAAAGTAGATGCTACCTCAACTTAGTATCTTTCTATAGCCAGGCTTGCTCTCGACTAAAATATGAAATTAACAGCATTTGCCTCTGATACCCTTCCACATCCCTTTCCTTAGAACTCTACTAGCACCATCTTGGGTCCCATTTCCTTTACCTTGTTGTTAGCTTTCAACCCATCCCCCAAGAATGATTCAACTATTAATATATTAATATCCCCTAAGGTGTTAACCCTCAGAGGAGGATTTGAAAAAAAAGATAGAATTTTGACGACTCCAAATGTTTTTGAACAGCAAGGAATTAGTGGCTAATAGAATTTCAAGACTCATGGCAGGCTGGTAAAGAGACAGGCCAAAGGGAAAGAAGGCATTTAAGGTGCCTACTTCAGATTAAAGTCTGCACCTGATTATCAGGGTAGATTTGCAAAGCTCTCCACTTGGTTATCTAACAAAGAATTTTCCTATTACCTCAAATATCAATTCATTCATTTCTCCTTTAAAAAATATAATAGTAATCTGATGTGTTTATGTTATTTTTCTCTTGTTTTGCTCTCTGAGGGGGGAAAAGTTGTATTACTAGAAAATCTAATATACCACCCAAGGAATAAAAGGAGTTCATGCTCATAAGTCTACTCAGAACCCTGACGTCCAGTGTTAGCCTGACTGCTTCAGAAGTGAAACTCAGCATCTGTGATTTTCTATTTGTTTTCTTTACTACTGCTTCATGCTGGGCTGAATGAGTTAAGACCTTCTCACAGTAAATCTGAGACCTCTTTCCTGACCAGTATGGAAGCACCTATCCACTTAAAAAACCATTTCTCTTTTTATTGGTGTCTGCATTGCTCATTATTCTACCTTTATCTGCATCCTGCTGCATTTCATTCCAGTCTTTGATCAGTCTGTTCTTTAACCTCTCTCTCCAGCTTGAAAAGGTTTTATTCATAGACTTCCCCCACCTTTCCTAACCTCTCTTTGAGTCAGTCATTATTCCAAAGGGTCACACTTCTATGGATTTTAGTATGCTAACTTCAGATGGCGACCTCTTTGAATAAACATTGCTAAAAGGGAATTGTTCAAAGGAGATGTGGTCTAAACAGGACTGGGGCCATAAGCAGAGCTGTGCAGTCTGTCTCCAGTGGCCTTTCAATGATCTTCCTTGTCTTGTTGTCCCCTCCCTGTATGCCTCCTCTTCAAACTGCCTTGGTGCCTCCTGCTGCCCAGAGCTCTCTTCTTCACTCACTGATCAGTGCTTATGCTCTTAACCTTTGTACCCACCCTTTTTTGACTTACGTGGCCTGGGTTCCATTGCCTAAAGGATCCCTCATTCAGTTAGCTGTCATGTTGAAAAGCAACTGGACACACATTCATGCTAAAGGATTAATACCCAATGATGACTTAATATTTTCCCCTGGGGAGAAGCATTTATATTTTAACAGAGGACTCCTGGAGTCCTAATGTCTTGACATTAAAAAAAAAAAAAGAAAAAATGATCAGCTTTGGTATTTCAAGCCTCAAAAAGAAATCATTAGCAAATCACGAGTATAAAGAAGAAGCCATAACTTCAGACTTCTTGATTTTGAGCCTCTTTTCTGGGACAGAATGGAGAGCAGTCCCTTTCTGCACCACTAGGGTAGTGGCTTCCTTCTAGGGAGAAAGGGATCAGCATGATGGGGAAGAGGTACTGTGAAAAAGACAATGATGATACTTTACAACCAGCCTCTAACCTGCCTTTCCAGGCCTATTTTATGTGCTTTACTACCCAAACTGGATGACTATAGTAGATAGCTGTTAACTCGAATTCAATATGATATCTCCTATTGCCATTGGATTACACAATCCATCCCTAATATCTGCCATGCATTCTATCAATGCCTTTCAGAAACTTTGTCTTTCTGCAAGGCAAGTTTCACCACCTCCATGAACTTTGACCTGACTCCCATAGTTTTTAATGTTTACTCACTCCTGAATTAACCTTATATTTACTTATTAAAGAACAAAAATATTTATATATATATATATATATATATATATATATATATATATATATATATATATATATATATATATAGTATCTACAGCACATAGTATATGCTTAATAAATGCTTGCCAGTTGCTTAATTGATATCAATCTGTCTTTGGGAGAAATTAAGCTTAGTAAAAGCAGAAACTTTGATTTTTGTCATAGTGTCCTTAGCACTTGGGACAGTGCCTTACAAATAGTAGTCACTTAATAAATTTATGTTAAATTGAATTATCCATAGTGGGCCATTACTTATTCTAGATATAATGGTAACCCTATGTCTAAGTGGTAGAATTAAACAGCTTAAGTTAGCAGGAATGGGGAGCCTGCAGGGCAGAGTTAGAGGTAATGATAAGACTAAGGCCTAACTGCTTATTAGGTATTAACAATAATCATGTAACTGTAAGGAAAGAGGGTATCATGATTGATTATTGTGAATAAGATAGAGTTTATGGTGACTGCCAAAAAGAAACACTCAGCCTAGTGATTTATGAAATGAAAACAAAGTATAGAGTAAGCATAAAGGAGTTACTACAGAGGCCTACTGACAGCTATTCTTTCTTTAATTTTCTTTTTTTAAGGATCATAGGTCTTCTTCCAGAAATCTTCCTTATTTAAAAAATATGGGGAGTAGGTAAGGAGATAAATAATGAGAGAAATGAATAATGTATCTTTGAAATTATGCCAAGTGAGGTAGTTGTGTTGCATCTTGCCTATAATCCCAACTCCCAGGTAGGCTGAGATTGAGGATTACTTGAGTTCAGGAGTTCTAGGCTGCAGTGGATTATGCCAATCAGGTGTCTTCACCAAGTCCATTATCATGTAAACTACCAGGAGATGGAGGTTCTCAGGTTGCCTAAGGAGGGGCTAACCAGCCTAGGTCAGGAATGGAGCAGGTCAAAGCTCCCATGCTATGCTGCTCACTAGAGGGATCAGGCATGTGAGTATTCACAGCACTTCCATCCTGAGTGAAACAGGAAGACATGTTTTTTAAGTAAATACCTGCCTAGGTTCTGAGTCCATGTATCTAGGTTTTAGGGAGTTTCAGGCAAATGCCACTTTTGATTATTTGGTACTATGGGTAAGCAGCATATTTCTCTTTAGGTGAATGGGGTAAGGATGATTCAGAAAGCTAAGCTTTATTTGTTTTTATTTTTAAAAATAAATATTTTTCTGCCAAATTATAACATAATTTTTATAACATAACTAGATCTTAGGTCATACAAATGTTTTTTTGGAATATAGATGATGAGCTTAAGAGCTATAATGGTGGGCATGAGAAATCATCTTATCCAAAAACCTTCATTTCACTAGGTCCAGAAAGAAGTGACTTAAATTAAAGCAAATGGAAAAAAAAAACTACCTAACACTCAAGAATCTATTATTCTTATGTATGATTTAGGAATATAGTATTAGAGATGCAAGAATAGCTAAGTGGTACAGTAGATATAGTGCCAGGCCTTGAGTCCAGAAAACTCTATCATCCTGAATTCAAACCCAGGCTCAGACATTTACAAGCTGCATAACCCTGGGAAAGTCACATGACCTTGGTTTCCTCAATTTTCCCATCTATAAAATGAGCTTGAGAAGAAATGCAAACTTTTCCAGTATCTTTGCCAGGAAAACCCCAAATGGAATCACAAAGAGTTGGACATGACTGAACAATAGTGACAAATTAGAGAAGGCAGAGACTTCAAGGGTCAATTTAGTCCAACACTTTCTTTTATAGATGAGGAAACAGTTACAGACAGTTAACTTGACAATTAGAGTCACACAGGTACATATAGATGGAACTGAGATTCAGTCTCAAGTTCAATGGCAGTTTCTACTGTACCCACACTCTCATACTCCTTTGATCTTCAGAAGCACATCTACCAGGTGCTTTTGCCCTCAGTTACACTGAGCTGGTAGCTACAGCCTTTTATTCCATGACTGAGTATTAAGAGCTTCTTTAAGTGACGACTATGTAACAACTACCCACACTAAAGGTGATAAATGTGTTATAGCAAGAATAAAAACCTCTCCTTGATCTTTACTCTCTACATGACCCTCATCTCTCTGATTGCAAGAAGGAAAGAAATAGTGTATTTCTCTGACATTGTGATTTATTCATATCCCCCCTAGTAGTAGGGGTTAAGCCAAAGATTGAAGCATGCTTATCTTCCTACTCATGTTCATCTGTCAGATTCTCCTCCTTTTACTAAACTAAATGGATTTTTAAAGTATATACATATATACATGCATGAACACATACATATATAAGTACATACACATAGGCATAGGTAGATTTCTTTTGTATTTTGTCTTCTGTTATGACAAAGAATGAAGTAGAAAATTTTTAAAAATTAGCAAAATTTACCAACATATCAAAGTCTGATAGCAAATGCAATGTTTCATAACTAGAGTAACCCATCTGTGGGTTAAAAAGCAAGAAACATTTACTCTCTTTAAACTTAGCTGGATGAATACAGTCATACAGCATTAATTCCTTTTTTATTATTCTTTCTATTTACATTGTTAGGGTCATTGTGTATATTTTATCTATGTTACGATTATTTCACTCTACATCTGTTCATCTAAGTTTCCTATGTCTCTCTGAATTCTTCATACCATGATTCCTTCAGTATTACATCCATATGCTATGATTTATGGAACCATTTACTGATTGAACATAGACTTTATTTCCAGGGAGTTTTGCTACCTCAAAAAGTACTTCTATAAACATTTTGCTATATATAGTACTAGTCCCTGGCTTTATCATTCTCAGAGTGGTACTTAGTAGTGAGTTTCCTCAACAGTAGAGGCTAGAAGGAACTTCAAGACATTTTAAGCACTTTTTTGAATAATTGCAAATTCCTTTCCAGAATGGTTGGATCAATTCACAACTCCACGAATAGTATCCTAGGTTACCATCTTTCCAAAGCCTTTCCATATTGTCTGTGTTCGTTTTTGCCAATTTACTGAGTGTGTGGAGAAACTTCTGAGTTCTTTTAGTTTTCTTTTTTTTTTCATCTTAGTGGCTTGGATAAATTTTTCACATGATTTTTTGATTGTTTTCAAATTTATAGAGAACTTTTTTCATATTCCAAATGCATATATATTGGGATAATTTTAATGCTAATTCCCAGTTTATCTTAGATGTCAAACTATAGGAGTGCTTTTAATACAATAAGGGGAAGGTGTTTATTAACTCTCTTTTCCTTCATAGGATCATCAATTTAAATGTAGAAGGGTGCTTCATTGCCACTGCCATCCATTTTTTTTTTAATGAGCAGATAATAAATTTGCATCAGGAGAGGTTGTTACTTACTGGGATTTAAATCCAGCTCTTTTGAATCTAAATCTGGCATATTTTCTACTAAACTATAACACTAGTCACCTATCTCTCTTCTTTAGTCTAGCCTGAGCCAGAGACAAGACATGTGATATGAGATAGCCAGAAATGCCTATAGAGAAGTAATTAATATTAACAGGAACAGAGAGGCTAAAAGAATCTGAGACTAAGATTGAATCTTGAGTAAAGGATCAACAACATGTTATCAACACATAGTACAAAAAGAGGACCAGAGGCAGAGGGCTAGTTTGTAAAAAATGGTTGTTGACAATGTACCAAGTAGGAATTAGAAGATGGATGCAAAAGCAGAATCAAGTACTACAGCAAAAGTTAGCCAAACCCAGAATAAGGCAAAGTAGATGAAGTCTGTAACATACACAAACAGCTTGCTGAAAGTGATTGTAAGCTTTAAACTCCCTAAAGGTACATTTCCACATTCCCCTTAATGGGAGTCATTTAAAGAAAATAGTCATTTTAGGACTAGCAGCAGATAACTAAGTCACCTTAACTATCAAGTTATCCAGGGCTAACTTTGTCAATCCCATTTCTATTTAATATCATAATATCTATAAATGTTTTCAATAAATAACATTTTTTTACTTGTAATTCAAGCCCCAGGTTTCTAGGCACCTAAATGTTGGGAAGAAAGATGTGTTTCTGTCTTCTAGATGGAGAGAAATTTAGAAAACATGGAACGAGGGACCAAGGTAGAAGCCATTTTCTTCCTTAACAATAGTTAATATTTATGTAGCCCTTTTGATATTTGTAAGCTATTTACCTGTATTGTCATTTGATCCTTATAGCAACACTATAAAGTAAGTGTTGTTATTATTATTATTATTATATACATTCTTAAGACAAGGAAATTGAAGCTGAAAAATCAAGTGACTTTCCCATGTCACATACCTAGGGGCAGCTAGGTGGCTTTGTGGATAGATCTCCATGACTAAAGTCAGGACAATCTGAGTTCAAATTCAGTTTCAAATACTTACAATCCCAAACTATATGTGTATACACATACACAACCCTTCTCCCCCCACACACACATATAATCCAACACAGTATTAGATACAATCATAATAGATTCTGCTATCATTTTTTGTTAATCTCTCCTTTAATGTTCACAATTTTTATGTTGGACTTCAGTTGAGGGGTTTTAATTTCTTGCTTTTCTAGTTGTTATTGTTGTTGTTTTAGTTGCAAGCCTAATTCATTGATCTATTTCCCTTTTATTGATTAAAATGTTTAGAGATATAAAATTTCCCCTAAGGATTGCTTTTGTTACATCCCCCAAGCTTTGGTATGCTGTCTCATTGTTATTATCCTTAATGAAATTATTGATTGTTACTATGATTTGTTTTTTGACCCATCCATTTTTTAGGATTAATTTACCTAGTTTCTATTGAATTGTAACTTTTTCTTCCATGGCCCATTAATGAATAAAATCTCTATTACATCAAAGTCTGTAAAATATATATTTTCTGCTTTTCTACATATGTTTATGAGTTTTTTATATCCTGATAAATAGTTGATTTTTGTAAAGGTGGCATATATAACTGAGAAATACATACAATTTTTCAACATTCCCTAGAAGTCTATCAAATCTGATGAATTTTGCAAAATTCTATTGAGATCTTTAACTTCTTTCTTGTTTGTTTTTATGAGATTTAAATAGGTCTGAAAAGGTCCCCCACTGTTATCATTTTACTAGCTATTTATCCCTGCAACTCATTTTATTTTTCCTTTATGTTTTAAATTCTATGCCATTTGGTACACATATGCTATTGATATAAACTCATTGTCTATAGTACCTTTCAATAATATGTAGTTTCCTTCTTTATCTCTTTCATAATAGGTACTGAATCACTTAGTATATACATATGGTTGCCACTTCTTCCTTTGTAGCACAAAGGAGGTCAGTTCCAAAATAGTGACGTTCATTAATGTCCTAATGGTACATTGGCCTGAGTTCAGTACTTGGAGTAAGAGGACTTGGATTCAAAAGGCAGATTTGACCCTTAGTACCTATGTGACCTTGAATAAATCAGTTAAACTATCTAGGCCTCAGTTTCTGCAACTGTAAAATGAAGGGACCAGACTAGATGGTCTCTAAGGTCTCTTTTAATTTTGTATCTATGAATTTATAAATAATCGATCTAAGTTCTGTCCTTGTTACAAATTTATAGTCCTATCGAACATTCTATAGGTCACCATTGTGACTGTTAAAAAATTCAGTTACCCATCTGATTATTCCTTTTAAATCCACCTTAATTAAACTAATTGGCACAATAGGGATATAGAAGTAAACATAGGATATGTTCAACTAAAGATACTGAAGTCAGGTTTATATAAAATTAATCATCTGGATGAAACCATTAAAAGGCAAATTGTCTGGATTATTCAAAAATATTTTCTCTTTTTTTAGCTAGATTTTGACATTGGCTAGATATAGCCCGTAAACATCCAGATCTGAGCTGCCATCAAGATAACATAGCTCCTGCTTCTAGCATAATCAACAAGAATATTTTGCTTTTGCTGTAAAAAAGATATATTCTCTTAAAAGTAGGTGGAATGAAAAGAAGATTCAAAGAAGTGAAGAAGGGTGATGACAGTTCTTTAGGCATCTAGTAATGTGCCCAACTAAGGTATGTTCTTGTCATTCATCGTGTATCTCCTATTTTAGAAAAATCAGAACAGGTTTAGGTTATGATAGTGACAAGGGATATGAACATACTCATCAGAAAGAAAAGATGTACTATTTATATGTTTCTCTTCCTCCCTCTCTCCTTCACTTTTCTCTTTTCTCTCTCTCTCTCTCTCTCTCTCTCTCTCTCTCTCTCTCTCTCTCTCTCTCTCTCTCTCTCTCTCTCTCTCGTCCTCTCTCCCTCTCCTCACTTTTTTCTTCCATTTCTCTGCTTCTCTATCTCTCACTTTCTCTCTGTCACTCTTTTCCTTCTGTATTCCCTCCCTCTCTCTCCCAATTTCCCTTTCTCCTATGCTTCCTCTCATGTATTTTTGCTTCTTTTTTTCTTTTTAACTACAGAGGTGTTCTCATTTGTCTTGATGGTTTGCTCCATTTATAATGACAATTCTGTTTATTTAGTCTTTACTCTTATTGATGTTTTGGAAAATGGTGAAGTAGCTGTCTTGCACTGTGGTCTGCCTCTAGAAATGTGACATCTGCCTCAGTCTTTATATTTACTTTAGGTCAGAGTACTTGTATTTCTCTATAATCAGTCTTTCAGACTTTTCCTAAGCTTTCCTTCCATAGCTGAGTAAATTTTTCCTGCTTTTGCTCTTTGAATAAATCACATTTCTCACAGATTATTTTTTACTACTGTATTCCTTTTTCTTACTCAGTTCTATTGCATGTTTAAATCCACACACATATGTTCCTTCTGTCCCAATGTACGTATATTATAGTTTTTACTCAGTCCCTTCTCCTTTAAGTTACTATCCGAATGATTGCTATATTCTTGGACTCATATAACATTCTGTTTATAAAGTTTCCTAGATGAGGTAGCTCAGCACCCCACTCAGTTAACAAATGAAAAGGCTTAGGGCTACCTGGAAATTTTAAGTGATTTGAAAAAAGATTACACATCTTGTGGATAGCAGAGTCAGGCCTAGAACACCCAGGTTGATGACCCATGAATCCTTTCCAATAAATTAGAGTATCTTACTTTAAATGCTCAATCTGATCTTGATATTTATTTTTTGTTATTCAGTCATTTCAGCACTATCTGACTCTTCTTGTCCCCATTTTTAAAGGTACTAGAGTGGTTTGTTATTTTCTTCTCTAGCTTATTTTACAGATGAAGAACTTAGGCAAAAAGTGACTTGCTCAGGGTCACACAGCTAGTAAAAGTCTAAAGCCAGATTTGAACACAAGATTATGAATCATCTGACTTCAGGCCTGCCACTCTATCCTGGAGTTCTATCTACTGCATTACCTAGCTTTCCCCAATGTCTCTTCCTTTTCTGTTAAAATAATTATTTATGGTCACGCTTAGAATTTCTAAGATGCAAAATTCATTTAGTCAATATTCCAATTATTATTAATTACCCATCATATGCACATCACTCTGCTGGGTAGCTACTGGAAGAGATAGAAAATTTAGATAAGATGACCCATTACCTTCATGGAATTTATGGTCTAATGGAGGAGAAGGAATATGGTATACTATAAACAATGTCGCACCTGGGTTCAAATCCCACTTCTAACACTTAGCCTGGAGTATCTTATTGGGGCCAGAGCGGGGCAGGGCAATGCTAATGCATTAGAAGATGAAACCATGAGATGTATAGTAGCCATAAAACATCATTCAGAAAATATCATAATTTAAATGACAATGATTCTCTATCCATATTTGACTGAATTCATTGGTTTAAATGGGGAACAGTTAAGGATAAAGAGCTAAACTTTTTAAGGGGAGGAGTATAGATTAAGACCATAAGAAATTAAATTAACTGACATTTCTTGTATAAATGGTGAGCTAATTATTATTTCAACACCTTATAGGCAAAATCTCTTCAACCTTTAGTAGCCCACAAAAGATTCAAAAGAGAAATGAACACTAAAGAAAGAACAATGCATTTAGATTCTAGGAACTGTTACCTTTATCACCTCTACTGTCTGCTGCCTGTTTTTCATCTCTCTCTTTACTTTTCATGTCCAGGAGTATTTCGACAAAGTGAGCTCTACAATTTTAACTAGGAAATAAATTGATAATGGACTTTGGTTTACATTTTTAAGAAGCTTACTGCTATAAAGTTTACAAAATGTTTGCCTCACAACAACTCTTCATGGCATAGGAGAAGTATCATTATGCCCATTTGACAGATGATAAAGTTCAGTTTTAGAGAGGTTAGTCCCAATGTATGTATATTTTCCCAAAATCACATAGTATGTACCACAGTTCTAAATATCTATCACAGTTACATTTGATTTAAGCCATGAGGTAAAATACTTTGTTGACATTTGTTCCCAAACACAGCTCCATATTTTGAAATGAAATTTTCAATTTCTAAAAAAATGTTTTTCTTATTCAGTAAATAGGAAGCTAATGTTAAGATCTACACCAAAAAATAAACATTAGGAAACATTCTTCCTCTTTTCTTGAGACACTTTAAGAACTATAAAGAGCACTAAATCAGGAGTCAGAAGAACTGGGTTTGAGTCCTGTCTCTACCATTTATTGCCTATGTAACTGTGGATAACTCATTTAATTTTTCTGGGCCTCATGCTCCTCATCTGTTAATGAAGATTTTGAAAAAATGGCCTCTAAAGTCACTACCAGTTTTCAATGTAGATATAAAAGTTAGTTTATGGGCAAATCTTGTGATAGATTTGAGAGAAATTACTTTCTTTGGTTTATATTTCACCTCTTGTGCTTATGACTTAGGACAAATAATCTACCTTCCTTGGGCTTCAGGTCATCAGCAAAATGAAGGGGTTGAACTTTACAATTTCTCAGGTCCTTTGCTTCTCTAAAGGATCCTATGATCTTCCTAATATACTTAATGGGAACTCTCAGTAAAAGTGCTACACAGACAAATGATTATTACTTAGTAGATTATTTACATTCCAATATTCCTAAGAAGGGACAGGTAGGTAGTCCCTAAGAAGGGACTCTCTGTGTAGAATGCTGGGCCTAGGATCAGGAAAACTAATCTTCCTAGGTTCAAATCTGGCCTCACACTTTTACTAGTTGTGTGACCCTAGGCCAATCACTTAACCCTGTTTGCCTCAGTTCCTCATCTGTAAAATGAGGTGGAGAAGAACATGACAAACCACTCCAGTATCTTTGCCAAGAAAACCCCAAATGGGGTCAAGAAGAGTCAGACACAACTGAAACAACTGAACAATAACAAAAGTCCCGAAGAAGACTTTGCTTTCAAGGCCATTAGCAAGTCCTGTGGAATTGTGCTGAAAGACTTGGTTTGTTTCTATCTCCCTCTAGTGACAAATGTATTACTTACTGTCTGGACATCTAAGGTGTCTACATTTGTTCTTGCCTATAATTCAGCCTTTACATCAGTGGGGAAAACCCTTCACTGCCTCAGCTCTCAAATTCTGCTGCTTTTTCAGCAAAAATCTAAAAAATTCAGCTCTGGTTAAGCTAGAACCACTGCATTGACTTGACCAAGAGAGAGAACAGCTTTGCTGGTCTTCTTCTGCATTGTCTTCACAATGTGCCTTCATCATTTTGTTTGAAACTAGCTCTCATAAACACCCATATTCATATCTAATGGCCTAAACATCTTCCAATCAGGATTTATACTAATAATGCCAAAATAAATAATTTGTGGATTATCTACTGCTTTGGGGTAACTTGTCCTTTGGTTTTTAAGTGATCGAGAACTAGCTGACTACGCCCCAAAGCAGTTAGGGAGGTTTTGAATTAAATAGGAGCAGAAACCCAATCTTCATTGAAACCTTAAATATTAACATTTTATTATTCCCAGATGACATGCTGTCACCAGTAGGACTTAGTATGGCTTCTTCTGGATAATCATTCATGCCCTAAATGGAAAGAGCAGAGAAGCAAAGTTCTTTAAGGCTACTAAATACTGTTAGTAAGTAGCTAGAGGCATTTTAAAATATTTCTACTTACTGTACCTGTGTGATCCATTCAGTAATGAATTGTGGGGCTAAAGTATTGATGGCAAATATTCTCACTTTGGGGGAGACTGAGATGGATTTAATGACATCATTTATGATATTATGAGCTTTATTGTAAGTGTACTATTAGAGAGTGAAGAGATCCTAACCATGAAAAATTGATATTGGACTTTTTGATAAGAAATCAGTGGTGAATTGCTTTCCAGTTCCATTCAAATTCACAATAGACTCTGCTTTGGTTTATTGAAAAGATGGTATGGCAGCGCTTATTGATTCCTTGGGAGAACTAAATCTGGATAGAATCTTAAGTAGAAAATTAATGGAAACTACATATTTTCATTATTTTTTGTTTAACCAAATTCCTGACCACAGAAAGTGCCTAAATAAACTTTGATTCTATACTTCCTCCTAAACAATTAAATGAAAAATTATGCTTGTCTAATTTTAGATAGAGGAATCCAGATTCCCCTTGACCTGTCCACACTCGTAGCCATCTCCTTTGTCCTTTGTGCCATGCCTGTGCTGCTGATATTAACCAGATTTCACCTATATAACAACATTAGTTGAGAAGAAGTAGGACATTACATAATAAGATTTGCACTGGGCCCTTGCATCCTTCTCAGGACAGCTCTATTGGGGAAAATTTCTTTTCTGGTATATTTACCTTCCTAATAAGGAGATTGATTTTCCTGTTTTGCTTCTTCAGGGCATAATAATATGTCCTCTATAGTCAGGAGAGAAAACCATCCATTTGCTCTCCTATATGGAAGGGAGATTAATTCTTCTACCCTCATGTTTATGCTACATTGGCCTCAGATCTGTTGGGAAGCAGATTAAGTGAAACATTTTATTTATGCCAAAATGAAAATAAATGTACATTTCCTTAGCACTAACCAACTGGGAAGAGACATGGCTTCTTTCTTCTATTCAACATGTGTTTTTTGAACTACTCCCCCACGATGTATGAAGAGTCTCTTCTAGCAGTAAATTTGTGATCTAGATCGGGGTTCTCAATACGGGGCTCCTGAACTTGTTTTGTTGGTTTTTCTTTTTAGATAGCTATTTCAATATAATTGTTTTCCCTTATAACCCTATGTATTTTAGTTTGTTTATTTAAAAGTCTTTTTTTTTTCTCAGAAGGAATCCTTAGGCTTCGTCAGACTGCCAAAGTCTTCTGTCTTACACACACACACACACACACACACATTAATAATGCCTGACGTAGAGACAGATAAGCCGTATAGTGAAAAGAACAACACTTAGGAGGACCCGAGTTAAAATTCTACTTCTGCCACTTAGCCTTGTGACCCTGGGCAAGTCACTTTACCTCTTTGCCCCAGTTTCTTCCTCTAAAAAACAAAGGAGATGGACTCAATGACCAATGAGGCCCTTTTTCAGCTTTAAATTTTTGATCCTATGGTGGTTTAGGGAAAATGGTGCGAATCTGAAAATAATCCAGATCACCTAGAAAATTAATAATCCTCCTGCAGAAAATAGAGAAATTGACTGCACTTTAGTAATTTAAACATTTTATAATTTGGAAGCAAGAAACTAACTTAGCTTTATGAATGCTTACAAGTTTTCCAATGTGGTGATTTACATGTAATTTGTGTCATGTTGTTATTTTGAAGCTGTCCCTCACACTTTCCTAGTGCATTAGGAAACATATGACCATACCCCATCCCTTTACTGGGGAGCTAGCAATCGATTCTAAAGAGCAGAGGAAATGAAGCAAACTCCCTTCATGGGTAAGCTTCTCTTAGCAAGGAAGTGGTGATTTGGGGGCCCCAAAGTGTTCTTTCAGAGCATCAGGGCACCATTTGTTTGTTCATTAAATTATTTGTGAAGATCTCCAGGCTAGTGACCTACAGAGAGCTTAGTAGCAGCCCGAGTGTTTTAAGTGGGTGTTTCATTGATCTAGCATATGCTGGACATTTCTGCTTCTATTTATGGTTTTTATTCAATTATTATTACTTTGCACTTGTGCCCTGAGGTGATTTTAATACAAAGACCCAAATTTTACTTTAAAACAAAGAAATTATAATATAGCATTTTCCTGGAAAAGTAATTGGACCACCTCAATTACTGATTCCTACTCATTTCTGTGGCATGATTTGTGCTCTTGAGGGAGAGGAATGGAGAGAACAAGAATTTATTAATTATCTATGATGTGCCAGTCACTGTGCTAAGCACTTTACAAATATTATCTTATTAGGTATCACAACCACCCTGGGAGGTAGGTACTGTTATTATCTCTGTTCTACAGTTGAGAAAACTAAGGCAGAGAGGTTAAATGACTTCCTTAAGATCACACAGCTACTAGGTGCCTGAATCTGGATTTGAATTAAGGTCTTCCTGATTTCAGAGCAAGCAGTCTATACATTGCACTACCTAGATGCTTCTCTTAGGGTATCTGCCATATTCTTTAATCATCCCCTAGGTAGCAAATGGAGAAGATGCATGCCATAGATTAAGAGGGTTGATATAAAGGCCTTCTAAAACAATGAGACTCATGCAAAGAGAGGAAGCTGTTGGTCATTAATGAAGTGACCTGAAAGTCTGTCATCATCTCCTTTTTTTTTTTTTTAGTGAGGCAATGGGGGTTAAGTGACTTGCCCAGGGTCACACAGCTAGTAAGTGTTAAGTGTCTGAGGCCGGATTTGAACTCAGGTACTCCTCACTCCAGGGCCAGTGCTCTATCCACTGCACCATCTAGCTGCCCCTGTCATCATCTACTTTTATTTCTAAACTTCCTCTCAGTGGGCTATGGAAGTGATGAATCCTTACTGTTTACAATCAACAATATAATTCATTAGCATACAAGTGACTACTTCATTTATCATAGTATTACCATTTTTTAAGTTCATTAAAGGATGGGGTTTGAAAATACAAGAAAAGGGGAGGCTAGGTGGCACAGTGGATAGAGCACTGGCCCTGGAGTCAGGAGTACCTGAGTTCAAATCTGGCCTCAGACACTTAACACTAGCTGTGTGACCCTGGGCAAGTCACTTAACCCCAATTGCCTCACTTAAAAAAAAATAAGAAAATACAAGAAAAAATAATTTTGTAAGAAATATGTCGCTAAATGAAGAGCAATGTAAAGGGGGTTTAACCTCCTTTCTTCTCTAGCAACTTCACCTTCCATCATGTCCCCACTTTCCTTAATTTTCAATCTTTCCCTAAACATTGATTCTTTCCCTTCAGCCTACATCCAAGACTCTATTACTCCCATGAAAAAAGACAAAACCAATCAACCAACCAACCAACCAAAAAAAAAAAAAAAAACACAAAAAATGCAAACCAAAACAACCCCCCCCACCAAAACTTTCTATTGACCTTATAATGACCTCTTCATTTTTAATTCATATGTCCTAGGAAAAGCAGCTCCTTAACCCCTTACAATCTGGCTTCTCTCCCCACCACCCAAGTGAAACTGTTCCTTGCAAGGCCATCAATGATCTATTTATATTCCAATTGAATGACTCTGCTTGACCTATCTGCAGAATTTGCCATTACTCATGACCATTTCTTCAAGGTCAGGGGTTATTAACCTAGAAGCAATGAGCATTTTAATAAGTATTTTTATAAATGTATTTTCAATATAACTGATTTCCTTTGTAGGTGTATGTAGTTTACTTCATGCACTCACAAATATTCTTAAAAGAAGGTCCAGAGGCTTTAGCGGACTGACAAAGAGGTATATGACAAAGAAAAGATGAAGAACCTCTATTTTATATAGTCCTTCCTCCTTGGGTTTTGTGAAATTGCTGTGGTGGTTCGCTTACTACATGTCTGATTTACTACATGTTCCTCAATCTACTAGGCTTTAATCTGTGTCCTCTTCACTTCTCTCACTACATTTCTCCATTAACTCATTATCTCTGATGGATACATCTATCATACCCCACACAGATTAACTTTTTTTTGTTTGTTTTGTTTTGTTTTTGAAGGGCAATGGGGGTTAAGTGACTTGCCCAGGGTCACACAGCTAGTGTCAAGTGTCTGAGACCAGATTTGAACTCAGGTCCTCCTGAATCCAGGGCCAGTGCTTTATCCACTGTGCCACCTAGCTGCCCTCAGATTAACTTTTAAATATCCATTTACAATCTTCATCTCTTAGTGGAGCTCCAGTATCCATCACCTACTTCCTGTTACACATTTCTACCTTGGTGTTGCATAGAAGTTTCAAATTTAATATATCTTAAACAGAACTCATTTGCCCTTCCCCCTTACTCTCTGTACTCCTTGTAACTTTCCTATTTTTGCCAAGATCACCACAATTCTTCTACTCATGCAAGTTTGGAACCCTAGAATTATCACACTTTCCTCTCATTCACAATGCTTAAGCAGTTGCCAAGTCATGTGAAATTGAACTCCATAATATAGCTCTCAGCTCTACCCTTCTCTACATTCACAAAGTCCCAACCTAGATGAGACCTTCTTTATTTCTTGTCTGGGCTATTGTCATAGTCTCCTTGCATGCAATCTCTCACCTTTCCAATCCATTCTCAAGATGCAGCTCAAAAAGATTCTATGGGGTAGCTAGGTGGTGCAGTGGATAGAGCACCAGCCCTGGATTCAGGAGGACCTGAGTTCAAATCTGGTCTCAGACACTTGACACAGGCTGTGTGACCCTGGGCAAGTCACTTAACCCCAATTACCTCACTCCCCCTACCACCCCCCCCACCAAAAAAAAAAGCTTCTATGGATCACTATTGCTTTTAGGATTAAAATATATGTCTCTGTTTGGCATTCAAAACTTCTCATGATCTGTCTCAACTATCTTTCCAGGCTGATTTAATATTCACCCCCTTCCACATTCTAGTCAAACTGATCAATTTGCTGTTCTTAAGTGACATTCTATTTTCCATTTTCTTCCTTTGCAGAAACTTACCCTATGGCTGTCTAGAATATTCTCTCTACCAATGGGTATTAGAATCCCAAACTCACTTCAGCTAAAATCAAACCTCTCAAAGCCCCCTCCCACCGTTCTCATTTCCTTAGCTATTAGCTTCTTACCCTAATTACTCTACATTTATTTTGTATATAGCATATGTAAGTATATGTATATACACAAATATGTATATATGAACATATATACGTTTACACACATATATGTATGTGTATATACACACACACACACACACACACACACACACACATATATATTCCCCTCAAGAGAATGTAAAGTCCTGGAAGACAGGACTTTGTCTTTTGTTTTTTTGTCTTTGCACCCATAGTATACATCATAGTGTACTTGGCATATCAGAGACATTTAATAAATTTTATCATAGGAAGAATATGATCCATGAACCTGCCTCTAATATTAAGGTCATGAAGAATTGCCTGAGTCACAGAGAGGTCAAGTGACTTTCTGCCTCTCTTACAGATTCATTCATGAATGTTATTGAATACAGTACTCTGATCTTTAATTGTCAACTTAAAGAAAATTTGCAGATTCCCTAGAAGATAGTTTACACTATTAAACAAAACTCCAAGAGAAAAGAAGGTCATCTGACCATCCTCCTTGTTTCATTTTATTTTTGTATTTTGGTAGTTGCCAAATTGCAAAAATGTTTTTCTCAGTTTGGCACATTCAGCAATGTAATCTTATCAGTTGACTTAGGGTCCATCAGGTTCTAGGGTACTGTTTCATGTTAGCCCAAATCACAAGAATATTATAAGATGATAGGTTCAGAGTTTTAGCATGGAAATGGATCTGTAAGTCTCATCTAATCACACCAGATCATTTTACAAATAGGAAATCCAAGACTCTGATGAATTCATCAATTTGCCTAAGATCACACAGATATTAAGTATTAGGGCTGAGATTCAAACCCAGGTCCACCAGACCCAAATTCAGCAGTCTTTCCACTGCATTATGATGGCTGTTTTATAAATCAATTGATTAATTTACTCTGAAAGAGGAAAAAAACCTTACAAATCTATCCGAATATTTCTTTGAAACCAGTTAGTTTATTTGTTTCCCAGCAGAGAAGTCTACTTGGGAAATCAAATTAAGATTAGACAGTTGCTGAATAGGCAGTGTCTAAGCAAGGAGAGCAAAATGATCTTCACAATATTGTCATCAAGTGGCGATAGACTGGTGCACTCTTCTCCACAGCAGGGAAATCTGCCAAATGGGTGGGAATAGTCATTTCAGCCCATCAGGCTACCCTCTCCATTAAACAATCCTTGATGAATACTGACAAATACTCCTTTACTATATCTGTTTTTGCAGCATTGCTTATCAGTTGCCAAAACCTTCCATCATTATACTATTACTCTTGTTGTTATGACATTAGACTGTAGTTTATCTTATACAAGTTATAGTTTAGATTGATGTTCTTCCTGAGGAAATTTTAGGAAGACTCCTTGTTGAACCTTAACAGATACCTTCTCATTAGACAAACATAAGATTATGTTTAATCATCTCTCAGGTTATGTGTTTGGAAATTATTTCATCCAACTACCAGAGGGGGTGAGAATTAGCTAATGCTATTATATTACAGGCATGTTTTTATTCCTTATTGAATTAAAAAAAATTCTCCTAATGGAAACTCCCTCCCCTTCACCAGCATTTCCCAAGGACTCAACTGGATCATGACTCAGAATACTGAGTCATGATTGTATCCTTAATTGGAAGCTGATCTTTACTGGTAATATAATGTGTCTGTCATCTGAATTTTGTCAGTAGCAGAGATCTAGACCTTGACCCACCTGCGAATGCAAGATCAAAACTAGACAATATGGTGTTCTGAGCTAAGTAACCATGCAGGGAAGGGTGCCAAGGCCCAGGTTCAGAAAGGTCATGTGGCCCTTGACTCTCTTGGTATAAGTAGAAGAGATAACTTGACCTTTAATCTTTAAACTGGATTTAAAAAAAAAAACCCTCGGGGCGGCTAGGTGGCGCAGTGGATAGAGCACTGGAGTCAGGAGTACCTGAGTTCAAATCTGGCCTCAGACACTTAACACTTACTAGCTGTGTGACCCTGGGCAAGTCACTTAACCCCAGTTGCCTCACTAAAAACAAACAAACAAACAAACAAACAAAAACCCCTCCACTAATCAAGTCTACCTCAGAGAGCTAGATAGGCATAACATACAACAGCTCAAGGTATTGAGCTCAAAAAGTATCCCTCAAAAGAAAGATAAAATGTCAAGAGGATAAAATTCAAGGTTCTTCAGGTAGTTTGGGGTTCAGATAAAGAAGAGGTCCTCCTCACTAGGAGTTTTTGGAAATAGTAGATGTTGTCCTGGGCCCTGGTCTACAGCCCTTGTAACTCTTTTGTCTGTGTTTTTTATCTACCAATATTTGTACATTGTCTATGAAAGGAAAAGGCTGGGGTTTTTTCTTTGTATCTCCCATGAAAGTAAGCTTAATCAAAGTTTGAGTTATTGATTGGGTCAGGATGAGTTGTCCCATAGAATGACTGAACTCTGGGGAGATAACTAAGAAAAACTTACCTAGATCCTAGATCCTAGACCTTCACCCACTATAACTGAAGACTGAGACCTAGCATCCTGGGTAGAGGGGGGGGGGAAGATCCAGCTTAATATTAAGGCTAAAACTTGGCAAAAAAAATGCTTAACTTGGAAAGAAATATTTGCTATGAATATAGTGGATGTTTTGGACCATAACTGAACTATAAGGACCTGCAACGGTTGTAATTTTATTCAGTGGCTGAAAACTGCTTCTCTACACTGCATGTTCACCCATGGGGCTTTGTAGAATATAACTATTAAAATCCAGTGGGTTAGTATACTATTATTAAGGAGAAGGAGATGGTGAGATAAACCTAGTGACCTTCCCAATAAGAGAGGTCCTGGTAACTAAAAAGCCAAGAAAGTAGGAGTTAGAGGAAAGCACATAGAAACAGTAGCTAATTAGTTGGCTAAATCAGAGACCAGGTAATGGAAAGGTGATTCTGTGGATCTCTTAGTCTATGTCTCCAAACTCATCATGACATGAGGGCTTCCTTCAAAATGACTGGATACCCAATTTTCAAAATTTTCCTACCCTTAGTTCGGGGATAATTGATGAGCTAAGCTGAAAGGTATACCCTACAACCAATAAAGGTAACCTTTTCTTGCTTTCAGCCAGGAAACCAAACATTTTTCTACTTCAGGGTTCTAAGTCATAGACCAACTTGACCACTTTGAGGTGGAGTCTTGCCAAATAAATCTTTTATTCTAATTGTAATTTTTAATTAATTAAATTTTATCTTTCAATCATCAAAAATCTTCCTATCTCAGCTCCCCAATAGACCCCAGTGAGAAATACAGGGGAAAAAAAGGAAAGAAAAAAAAACAATAGGTACTGGTGAGCAAAATGAATTCCTGCATTGGTCTTATCCAAAGTGTATATATCAAACAGCACTGTGAGTTTATCAACTCTCTCTTAGGAGGTGGATTTTATCCTGAGTCTTCTAGAATTGTGATTTGTCATTGCATTGATTAGAGTTCCTAAGTCTTTCAAAGATGTTTATCATTACAATATTGTCATTGTAGCAACTATCCCCTTGGTTCTGCTTATCTCATTCTGTATCCATTCACATAAGCTTTCCTAGGTTTTTCTGAAATCATCTCTTTTATCATTTTTTTTCTTTCATCATTTTTACAACACAAAATTCCATCACATTTGTATAGCATTGCCTAATTGAGAGGAACTCTTCAGTTTCCAATTCTTTCCCTTTGAAAAAAGATCAACTATCAATATTTTTGAGCATCCTTAGATAGAGTTTGTTTTACATAGGACTGCTCCCTACCTTAATCTGCCCTTCCTCTTGTTCCCCCTCTTCTTTCTCACTTTTCCCTTTTCTTTTCCTGTTTGGAGAAATGTATTTCTTTATCCAAGTCTATGTCTTTATTTCTTCCTCCTTTGATGATTTCAAATGAGAGTGAAATTCAAGCATAAAACACTCTCCCCTTCACTCCTTCCTCTTTGTTTGTATGAACTTCTACTTAAATACCCCAAGTATAGGAGATATTTTTTCTAATCATTTTCTCATCTTTCCATAGTGGTATTCCTCTTCTTTTCCCTTTTATTTTTATGTTAAGATCATCAAAACATAACAAAACGTCTCCCAAACTCTCTGTCTAATTATACTCCCTTTATGACCTCTGATGATGATGATGATAGGGTTATGAAGGAACAAATGTATCATTTCCCCATATTATAATGTAAACAGATTATTCTGTTTTGTTCCATTATTATCATCCACATGTGTTTATCTTTTTTTCCTCTGGACTTCATATAAACAACTCAAAGTTTCTATGAGCTCTAGTCTTTTCATCAGTAATGCACCTAAGTCCTGTTTTTATTAAGGTACATTTTTTCTGTGTAGGATTATATTCATTTTTTATTCTCAATTATAAACCTACATTCCTTACCTCTTGCATTATCTTATTCCAAGATCTGTACTCCTTTTTAGTAGTAACTGCTAAATTGTGTGTAATCCTAACTGTGGCTCCTTTGTACTTGAATTTTTTGTTTCTGACTTCTCAAAATATTTTTTTCTTTACTTCGATGTTCTGTATATTGGCTATAATGTTACTGAAAGTTTTCATTTTAGGATTTCTTGTAGAAGATTACTGGTAGTTTCTCTCTTTTTATAATTTGTATTCTGATTCTAAGAAACCAGAGAAGTTTCTTTTATGATTTATTTTGAAAAAAATAATATATAGGTTCCTTTTCTGGTCATGGCTTTCAGGTAGTTAAATGATTTTAAAAATTATACTTCAACCCATTTTTCTAATTCACATATTTTTGCTAATCATAGCAAAATTCTCATCTATTTTTTCAATCTTTTGACTTTTTAAAAATATTTCTTATTGTCTCACAAAGTCACTAGATTCTCTTTGTTCCATTCTAATTTTCAGGGAATTTGTTGCTTGGAGAAAGTTTTGTGTTTCTTATGCTAAACTATTAATTTCCCTTACAATTCTTTCTTCCATGATTCTCATTCGTTTTCCAATTTTTTCCTCTAGTATTCTCATTTCATTTACTAAAATATTTTAAATATTTTATTAAACTTTTGCTTTACCTCTTCCAGGAAATTTACTTTAATTTGTTCCCGAACTGTGTTTTGCTTTGAGACTTTGCTTACAGATGTTTCATCATTCTCCTTTTCTGTGTTTGTCTCTTGAGCATCCCAGTCATTATAATAACTTTTCATGTTTGTTTGTTCATTCTTCCAGCTAACTTTCTGATTTCAGACTCTATGATAGGACCAAGCTCTAGGAACTTCTCAAGGGAATGTCTGGGCTGGTCTTAGTGTTGCTTTCTTAGGGTATTGAATGTAGTGTTATAATAATATCTTAGGGTCAGTTCATGGTGGGGAGATACAAGCTTTTGGTGGTCCCAAAATGGTCTGATTCAGGGTATAGCTTGATCACTACCCCCTGCCCCCAGCTGAGTCCTACAAGTTCCAGATCTGGTTTTGAGTCTATGAAACATTCATGATGACATGCCCTATTTGGAATTTCAGTAGATTGTTATTGAATTTGGTTGCAATCAGCCAGCTGGAAAGCTCAGCTAGTTCTGAGTGACAGAACTGCAGGCTTCTCTTTGGTCTGAGATTTCTCTCTAGTTATTACTCTTCTTGTTTCAGACTGGGCAAGAAGCTAGAAATGACATCTTACTCTGTTCCTGGGGTCTGAGCAATTGCTTGGTTCTGAACTCATTCCTTGTTTTATATACAGCCAAAAGTCAGCAACTGTTCTACACTGTGGAACACCATCCCTAAGTATAGGTCTCCTTCTTCATCAACCCTGGATCTGGGTAGTAAGCAACAGAGCTGCCCAACTAGCATCTACACATGCACCCTGCCCATGATTAGGTCCCTCTATCCTTGATTTGAGAATTTTTCTTACCCTAGAAAACTGCTTCTCTTTATACTCTTCTTCTCCAAGATTCCTTTCCTGGCTAGATTCTGTCCTTTAGTATCTGAATATCTACAGACTTCTCTGTTTCCCTGTACCAAACTGGGTTTGAAGGAGAAAAAAAACATGACTTGCCAATTTTTTCTTGGATTTCCTGATTAGGACAAAGTCTGCTGCATTTTTTAAAAAATCTATTTAAAGGAAGACTGAGGTAGAGCTCAGCTTCTTGCTTCTATTCCACTATCTTGGCTATACCCCAAACCTAATTGCAAATTTAAAATGCCTAGATGCTGGGATACTGATATGTTTCTTAGTAGTTTACACTTCTTAGGTCCAGGCCATTGTGGTACTACCATAAGCTACTTATACAGATGGAAAACAACATCCATTTTTATCTTAATTATGTCATCTTCAATTTAGGGAGTGTCATTTCCTGACTTTATTCCAAATTTCAGAAAGTATCTGTGCCTCTTTATTTTCTTACTCTTATACCAAACTTCTATATATCTGCTTGCAGTGCTTCTAATTATCCTGTATTGCCTCAAGAATTGGAAGAAAAGCACACTAGTAGAGCATAAAAGAGGAGAAAAAAATCTGTAAGGGATCAAAGGTAATCATCTTGTGAATATGTTATACTTAGGGCTAGCCAATTAGAGGAGATGACAGCCTATGCATGTGCTATATCTTTTTGGGCAGGGGGAAAGCCTCAGGACTCTACTAGATTCTCTTCCACCTCCTTGCTGACACCTACAATTCTATTATCATAAGTTTATTCCATAATTTAAGGCTTTGATGCTGGTTGAAAGGCAAACATCCCTGAAGTGGATAAAACTTAAAGTTATCAGCCATTTAATGGGAATGAAGAAAAGAAGAAAACTAAGTATGAAAAGAAGTTATAAAGCTAAAGAGGGAAAACAATTGTGAAGCATCTTAGATCTTCAAAACCCAATTTTGAACATTGAACTTAACTACAAGTCATCTAACTTGTTAATTCTCATATAGGTAATAGAACAAGAACATCTTGGGAATAAGAGATAACTGGGAAAGGAGTGTTACTATAGAAGGATGCAACTAGAATGGATATCCTATTTACACTAAATAGTGTTTCCACCTAACTCACCCTTATTTCAAAAAAGGCCAGCCCTCTAACTGTATCCAATCAACACTTCTCCATTTAAAAACTTTCCCTTAAATAATTTGGGGCTAGCTATTGTATTAGGTAGGTAAACTACCATTATTTCAGTTATAAAATTGGAGTTCCCCACTGGAAAAGAAATAAGCAATGGAAGTTTTTGAATGCTAGACATGGGAAGGATTTTAGAAATTGTCCTTGCGATGCCCTCTTTTTTTTTTTTTGTGGGACAATGAGGGTTAAGTGATTTGCCCAGGGTTATACAGCCAATAAGTTTTCTTTTTTTTCCTTTTTTTTTCTTTTTTATTGTGGGGCATTGTGGGTTAAATGACTTGCCCAGGGTCACATAGCTAGTAAGTGTCAAGTGTCTAGGCTGGATTTGAACACAGGTCCTCCAGAATCTATGGCTGGTGCTTTATCCACTGTGCCACCTAGCTGCCCCATATGATGACCAACTTTTGACAGATAACAAAACTGAGGCCCAGAGAAATTAAATGATTCATACAGGGTCACACACTAGTGTCAGAGGCAGAATTAGAACCCAGGTCTCTCTTGACTCTAATTCCGGAGCTCTTTCCACTCCATCATGCTGTTTCTTCATTAATGGGTATAAATTCAGAGTTGTGAGGAATTTCAGTCATAATTTAATTATGTTCTTCTGATTTTAAAAATAAGAAAAGTGAAGCCCAGAGAGGATATCACACAGTTAGAAATTAGCAAGTCTTCAACTAGATCTCAGGTCTCCTAGAGCACTAGGAAATAGTCTTCCTAACTATTTACACTAAATAACATGACAAGAATAAAAATATATTTTAGACAACACTGTAGTAAATGACTGTAGTAATCTAGTATATGATAAACCCAAAGATCCAAGCTTTTGAAACAAAAACTCATTACTTAACAAAAACTACTGGGAAAATTGGAAAACAGTATGGCAGAAATTAGATATAGACCAGTATCTCACATTGTATACTAAAATAAGGTCAAAATGGGTACATGATTTACAAATAAAGGATGATACCATAAGAAAATTAAAGGAGTATGGAATTGTCTATCTGTCAGATTTATAAGCAGGGTAAGAATTTAGGACCAAAGAAGATATAGAGAATAAAATTAAATGTAAAATAGATAATTTTGATTATATAAAATTAAAAAGCTTTTGCAAAAACAAAACTAATGTAACCAAGATTACAAGGCAAATAGAAAGCTGGGAATTTTTGAAACAAATATCTCTGATAAAGGCCTCATTTCTCAAATATATAAAGAACTGCATAAAATACAAGTCATTCCCCAGTTAATAAATGGTCAATGGATTTGAACAGGCAGTTTTCAGATAAAGAAATCAAAGTTATCAATAATCATATAAAAAGCTCTATATCATTATTGATCAGAGAAATTCAATATAACATCACACCTATTAGAATGGCAAATATAACAAAAATGGAAAATATTGGTTGTTGGAGGGATTGTGGGGAAACTGGGACACTAATCCACTGTTGGTAGAGTTGTGAAAAGATTCAACCATTCTGGATAGCAATTTGGAACCATGCCCAAAGGGCTATAGAATTGTGTATACCTTTTGATCCAGCAATACCACTACTTGGTTTATATTCCAAAGACATCCCCCCAAAAGAGAAAAAGATCTATTTGTACAAAAATATTTATAGCAGCTCTTTTTGTGGTGGCTAAAAGTTAGAAATCAAAGGAAAGTCCATACATTGGTGAATGGCTAAACAAACTGTGGTATATGATGGTAATGGAATATTACTGTGCAGTAAGAAATGACAAACAGGGGGCAGCTACGTGGCGCAGTGGATAGAGCATCAGCCCTGGAGTCAGGAGTATATGAGTTCAAATCCAACCTCAGACACTTAACACTTACTAGCTGTGTGACCCTAGGCAAGTCACTTAACCCCAATTGCCTCACCAAAAAAAAACGAAAAAGAAAAAGAAATGACAAACAGGATGACTTCAAAAAAGCTTAGAAAGATATGTATGAAATGATGTATTAGGAAGTAAGCAGAACAAAGAGAACACCGTACACAGAGATAGCAATACTGTTCAATGAAGAACTGTGAATGACTTGACTTTTCTCAACAATACAATAATCCAAGACAATCCTAAAAGAATATTGATGAAACTTACTATTCACCTCCAAAGAAAGAACTAATATTGATGGAACAGACTGAAGCATGCTATTTTTCCACCTTCTTTCATTAAGTGACAAATATGATAATGATGTTTTGCACGATCATTTATGTATAACCTATATCAGATTGTCTGCCACCTCAGGAAGGGGGGAGGTGAGGAATAGAAGGAGGGATAGAGATTGGAACAGAAAAATATAAATAAAAATGTTTAACCTGAAAAAAAAGAAGGTGGGAGAGAGGTGTGTGTTGGGAAGGGTACAGGATGCCTATATGTATCTATACACACACAAATGTATATGTCGTGCATATATGAGTTATTTAGGTCTTATTTATATAGTAATTATATCTAAACAAAATTGTCATATATATCATTTATATAAATTGATATGTATGTGTTATTTATAAAATAGTTATTTACTTGTATAAAAAAAGAAAAAAGAAAAAAAGAAAACTGCCTGTTTATTTAAAAAAAAGAGGAAGGATTTAAAATACTAAGTTATATGTACTAGAATATATCTAGATATATCTAAATGTAATAACATAGAAAAGATACATTATATATGTCATATATGTGTGTATGTATATATTATATCTGTTTGAAATATGTATAAAATTTAATTATATATCATAATTTTTTAAATTCTATGAAGTTGCAAAAATTGGTAATTATGACTGAAGTGTATTAAGATCAAGGCAATAAAACTGGAGTTTTTGTTCCTATTTTCAAAACAACAAAAAAAGAATTATTATGTGAGATTGTATAAATATATGTTCGTAATTTAAATTTATTAGTCAAATTGTGACACATTCTATAATATCACCAATGATATACTGGTTCAATACATACTGTGTTAGAATATTTTATTATGCAGCACAAAATACCCAATGATTGTTTGTATTTGAGGGGACCCTTCTTCCCTATTTTGAAATAAGAATTCTAAAACTTTAATATACTTATTTCTAATTCTAAAATCCAAGAATGGGAAAAGGAAAGATTCCTGTTTTGTCTACTTGTTAAAATACCTGTAGCTTTACATTGGATAGAGCCAGTCCATCTTTATAAAAATAACAACAAATCTCACATTTCTAAAGTATTTTATGTTTTACCAAATGTTTCTTTTACAATAATGATGTATGTAGTATCAATTTCATCATCCTATTTTACAAATCAGAAAAATAGTTTCAAGAGAAGTTATTTGACTAGTATATGGCTACCCTGATAGCAAAAGTTGGATTTGGGAAGCAAACTTTGATCTCCTGCTTCTAATATTCCTCCAACATCTCTCTCTTTCAGGGGCTCTTAGCCTGGTGTCCATGGACGTGTGTGTGTGTGTGTGTGTGTGTGTGTGTGTGTGTGTGTGTGTGAGTTTTAAATATTTTGATAACTGTGTTTCAACATAATTGACTTCCTTTGTAACTATGTATTTTATTTTAATTATTTTTAAAAATTATTCTGAGATGTATTCACCAGAGTGCAAAAAGAATTAAAGATACAAAAAATGGAGAACTCTTGGCCATAGTAATGTACTTTATACATGACTTGTCATCATATGGAGCTGGAAAGAACTTTAGAAATCATTCCCACCCCTCATTTTACAGATAAATAAACTTAATCTCAGAGAAATGAAGTGACTTGTACAAGTCAAATCAAATCAAGAATAATTTACTGAGAACTTCCTATGTGACATGGACTATGCTAAGCCTAGGGTATATAAATTCAAGCAGAAAGGGGAAAAAAGAGTCTCTGCCCTCAAGAAACTTACACTTAAGTAGGGGGAGAGAAAACAGAAAATGATGCTGAAAAAAGGATTAGGGGATCAGGGAAATATTGGAGAAAATGTCTTGAGACTCAGGAGAAGAACCAACAGAGGAATGGGGATATGGTTGGCATGGGAACTTTTCTTAAAATAAAGGTTTGGGTAGGAACCAGCTGCTCAGTGGAAGGGTTAAGGAGGATGGAAGGTATTTCCAAGGTTAGCAGTTCAGAGGTACATTGATCGTCCCAGGAAATGAGACTGTTGTGACAGAAGAAATCTGGATAGTCAAGGGCAAAGCCCATAAAGAAAGTGGAGTCCAATGCGACACCACTTATGACTTGTAGGGTAAGGACTGGAACCCAGTTCCCCTGTTTTCAAATGCATTCTTCTTTCTAACACACCCTCTGCCTCCTCTACTCCTTACGTTGGGCTACAATAGATTCTGAGGAACTGCTAAGAGATGATCTCATATAACCCTCTCATTTTCAGATGAGAAAACAGTCCAAAAGCCTATTTAGACAACTTAACTAAAACCACACAGGTCATAAGTCACTTAGCTAGTGCTCAAATCTGATAGGCTGACACTTGAGCCATCTCTTATATTTTGCATATTTTTGGCATGGTTAGGAGATTGGGACAAGATATGACTTTTATTCTATATAAAGATGCATAAAACTTGTGAGAAATGTTATATGAAGCCTGGGTCAGATAGCTAGAGGTCAGTTTTTGAGGCATCATAGCTTTTGCTAATACTAATGAGCCCTATTATGATAGAGTTCCATTGCATTTTAATGAGATTCTGAAATTTGACAGATTGTACTTCACCTATGAGACACTGCTCAATTTCACAAAAGAATTAAGCTAGAAAAATTCTATGAGAAAAGAAAGTCAGAAGTAGATGTATGGATATGTGCAAAAACTGATTTTGTTTGGGTTTGATCCAGGGTACACTTACCTAGGTGGGGGAACATATATATATATATATAACAAGCACCAATGTGCCTGTGAGTCTTTATTCACTTTACTCACTTTACCTCATATCCCTTGAAGTATCTTTGAAACTAGAAAATTTGCTTTATGTTGAATATTCTGTAGAAAGTATATAAAGCCCTTTTTTGCATGTTCTTCAGAACTGCTACAGGGGTTAAATTGTTAATGCTTTACTTTCACTCTAGGTTTTTTTTTTTTTATCAAACTTTGCTTTTCCTTTCCCAAGGGATAAACAAATGGACAGCTTTCCTCTCCAGCATTCCTCCTTCCATTACCATCACAGCAGAATGCATCTGAGACTATAATAATTCAGTGATGAAATACAAAATGTCGCAATGCCATCTCTCTTAAAGTGAACTGAGATTTTGTTATGCCATTTTAGGTGCACTAATAGCAACTAAAGTCCCATGGAGTATCTTAATGTGAATTTAATGAGCTGATAGCATATAAATGACAGGACTGTGAGGGTGAAGGTGACATAACCTTTTTCTTTCTATTTGATGTTTGTCTTTGAAAAACTACAGATCTCTTCAAAATGTACTGCATTATTACTAAGTGGTGCATCGCTCACCAAAGAAGCTACTATTGTTTTAGCATTTAAGGTTTCTTTTCCTCCTTGGTGGTACAAGTAGGAAGACCATTTTTAAAAAATCATTAAAGTAATAAAAATCTGGATGCTCACCCTTATAACAAACCTCTGTTATGTAGCTCTTTACTGTCTATATCTGTTGTTAGTTGACTACATTCAGTAACATGGATTCATTTTTAGCCTCTGTACCTCTTTTGATGACATGCTTAGTAATAGAGAATCATGAAAATTGTACATGAATCATATTGGACAATCCATTTTTTATTTAGGGTGTAATTTGGGTGTGCTATCATGGATTGTATAGGGGAGAATAGAGGGAGGAAAGTAACTGCTCATCATTACTGAATCCCAAGATATTGATGTCATTATTGCAGCTTTGTCATTCATAATCATAATCATAATCAGTTGCCTCCACCTTATGCCCAGTTTGGTCTGCATCTGACAGTCTATCATTTCTGAAAATCCAGGTAAACTATTTAATACTATAGGAGTGGTGAAGGTTGTAGCTGCCACTTTTAGGAAATGGGTTAAGTGAGAACAGTGATTTAAAAAGACACCAACTCTCTGTTGGTAATCAGTAATAATGGTGCTGGAAATACTTCCTCTAAATGTTTGTGACACTTTAGTGGATTTTTGTAAAAGTAATTTATCTTAAAGAGTGAGTATGCCTGAGCACATGGGAGAAAGGAGAAATTAAAGCATGAACAGTGGATGGAGTAATATAAAAGGGTGATACTCCCTTTTGACCTTGAGAAAACCACATCTCTGCTTTCATACTGCTAAAAGTAAATCCTTCATGTGCAGCCTCATATGGAGTTTCACTCATATTCCTTAAGCCCTCAGAGATCTTCAATTGAGTGTCATACCAAAAGAATACTTTTTAAAAACTTCTTCCTCAATTATTCTAATAAGGTTACATTCTGAAATATTTTGTATGCCATTTACAATCTTAGAAATCAGAAAAATCAGAGCAGTTAGGTGGTACAGTGGATAAAGCACCAATCCTGGATTCAGGAGGACCTGAGTTCAAGTCTGGCCTTAAGACACTTGACACTTACTAGCTGTGTGACTCTGGGCAAGTCACTTATCCCTCATTTAACCCTCATTGCTCCTGCAAAAAAAAGAAAAGAAAAAAAATCAGAAAATCATAGAGCTAAAAGGAAGACTTGAAACCATCTAGATCACCCATTTCAGTTTGAAAACTGAGTCCCAGAAAAGTTAATTAATTTCCTCAAAGACACACAACTAAATATTAACAGAATCTGGATTAGAATGCTAGTCTTCTGACTTCTGGTTTAGTGTTCTTCCTCCTAGACCATGATACAACTAAGCCATTTAGAGTATGTTCTGGTAAAATGAAAAAAAAATGCTAGAAATCTAGTCTGGGATCCTGGTTTTGAATCCCAACTCTGCTGCTTACTACCACTGTGACCTTAAACAAATCATTTAACCCCTTGGAATCACAGCTCCTCATCTATAAAATCAGGGGGGTGGACATCCAAGGTCTCTTTCAGTTCTAAGTCTATGATTCTGTGAACTATTTCAGAAGGTGGGTAAACATCTCTAATGGGCATTGGAGTAAAGACAAAGTTGAAGAATTCTGTTAAATTAATCCTCTGGAAGGACCTCTCATTTAGGACTTGAGTTAAGATTTCTCCTCTTGATAAAGGTATACTTTGAGTTATATTTTCTGAATGTAAAAAAAAAAAGTAAGTAAGTAAGCAGCTTAGGAGTTTCAAAAAGTTTGAATTTTGGCAAAGTACAAAATTTGTTTAGAAAAACCTTTCTGTTGCCAGGTGACAAGGCAAAACATATCACATATGCTTAACAACCAGCATGTACATATTTTGTCTTTCCAAGGTTTCTAGGGCTGGTCAGGCATAATGATGCATTACTGCTGAAGGAGCTTCCAGCAGGGACAAATGTTTATCTGTTTCCAAAAGCATTTTCCTAATCCTTAACAAAAACAGCCCAATATTTCTCATTGTTTAATGATTGAGTAAAGATTAATACTGCCCCACAGACACTGCATTTTCTCTTTATACTTTTAATGTCTACATTAGTGACAATGCTATTTGAAGGCGTAGACCATGGACAGACCCTGCCCTGGCTTTGCTTTTACATATGCTAGGGCAGTATCCCAGAAAAGTTTTACTATTAACAAGGACCTTGTTATAATATAGGACTGTACCATTGCTATTTTTATTATAAACTGTTTTTAAAATAATTTAAAACAATTATGCAATCAGATGATTTTATTGGAATCGAAGTATTCCCAGGTATTTTTTCTAGGTTTTATTTACAATGTTATTGTATTTTTAAAAAAGAAAGAAAAGATAAAATAAAGATATATATATAAGTTGCCCTCATCACCCAAAAAGCTTAATATGATTTATTTTTTTATTGTTGGCTTTACCATTTCAGAATGTGATAATGAAGATAGTTGGTTTCTGTCTTAGTTTGTCTAAGGATTTGAAAGTACTTTTACAATGTTATTTATTATTCTAATACATAAAGGACAGATCTTTGATTTCATGATCTTGGGGAAGTCTGCATGTCAATGTCACCCACAGGGCTTTAAGCAAGTACAAGGAAGGTGCCTGAGGCACAAAGAATGCCAATGTCACACAGTTTTTAAGTGCCAGAGGTAGGCCTTTAACCAAGGTCTTCCCAACTCCAAATTTAATACTCACAACCAGGCTGCCTCCCTAATTTTGTAATTTATTATACATCTCCAAAATCCCACTTACATGCATGATTCATTGGTAAATCACCTCAAGCCTGTCACTCTACAGTATAGGAAGATGGCTTTCACATGGAACAACACCAGAATTATTTTTTGCTTACAATACTGCCAGAATAACCTCTGCCTTTGGCTACTGGTAAAGTACTTTTACAGTTAGTTGGCAGGGATTGAACATACTATTTAATTTTTACCAAAAAAAAAAAAATGTGTGCTCCTGTTTTTCATTTCTCAACCTTCTTACCTACCTACTTATTTTCTGTGAATTTTAAGGGGGAAAAAAGTCAGTCATTTTACAGAGTAGGTAAAGATCTTCGAGATGCAACACTGTGGCTGCCTTCTTACTCTGATGGAATGCCAAACAACTTTCAGAGAAGGCTAAAAATACATGGAAGACATAGGCTGTCTTGAGTTATTCATGCTCAAAAGGGGCACTGTACCAGTTGAAATAGCATACTCCATTGGGAAGGCTTTCTCTCTTCTGAGATTATAGAGAACACATTATTAGGGTTATTATTATTATTTTCTTTTCTGTAGAAATAGTAGTAGGGAATCAAAATACTTCTGAACTTCAGTGGGATTGAGATCTCATTGTGGTATAGTAACAATATCTATATAGAATTTTCCAGCTTACAGAGGGCCTTCCTTGCAACAGTCTTATGAATTAGTTAATATAAAATTACACAGAAGACTAAACTGACAATTAGAGACTGACCTAATATTGTACAATGAGTGAAAAACAGGCAGGACTTTAACCCAGGTTTAATACCCCCTTGGATATCCTACCTTCACCCAGAAGGAGTGACTTTGTTCACCTATTCCTGATGATGCATTTAATCTTAACCAAAGAGCCAAACCCAACACCCTTTGCTTATATATTTCCTTAGTTCATGTTCTGAATGGCTCTACACACCCTCTTTGCCAGCCATCTTTGTGCCATCCCAACTAAGGACTTACCCCTTTTATCAGTCCCACTCAGTAATTGGTTCATTTTGGTTCACCCTCACTATATTTCTACTTCTACTTAAACATATAAAAATAAATTCTCAGCCTAGGAATAGGTTTTACACAACTAATCTGTAGAATAGGGGTCCTTAACCTAACTTCTTTTATGTATCATGGAACTCTTTGGCAGGCTAGTGAACTTTATGTACCTCTTTCAAAATTGTTTTTAAATATATAAAATAAAATACATAGGAATACAAAGGAAATAATTTATGTTGAAATAATTACCAAACTGTTAAAAAAAAAACTCTCTAAGTTAAGAACCCTAACTTTAGAATGTTGTTTCACCAAACACATAGAAACCCACACGTGAGGAGTACATGTCCCTAGAGTCCACAACACTCCTGCAGCCTTCATGGTTTAGTGGCCCCTGCTTTTACTTGAGTTTGATACCATTGCACTACATGGTGTCCTTTATTTTTCAACTTTAAACAGAATAACATCAGTCCCTGAAAATGCCTTGGCCTTCAATCTGTAGTTAACATTCTGATATCTTTGAGATTCCCTCCAAACTGTGGTAAAAATTATTTGTGGTACAGGCAGCTTTTGAAAGACCTCCCCTTTTGGGGGAGAAAAGATTGAATACTCCCTGAAGGGAGGTTAGAGGGCACTTCCAGAATGGTGCTGGTTCTCGGTCTTGCGGGCTGTTCAGGTGTTTGGTGAGTTAATGATGGAAAACCCTAAATTCCTTTGAATTAGCTTAATAGAAAATGGTCTGAGGATTGCATAGGCTAAGGTTAGAGTTAAGAATATCTATCTGTATTTCTATTTTCATATTTCCTTATCTTTGATTTTTATTAGTTTCACCTTTGTTGCTTAATTAATTCCCAAGTAATAAAATCTGATCCTTTAGTGAACTAAAGCTTAGAGGCTCCTTTCTTATTGGCCTGGGAGAAATATCTAAAAAAGGCAGTTCAGAGAGGAGGGTTAAACCTAAAAGGTCCCTCATATTTCCAGGACCACAATATTAAGGCAAGTCACCCAAATAACGCTCCATATATCAAATTTTGGCCCTCACAAGACCCAATTGGTGAAATCATGTGTCTATTGAAATTGGATCAAATTTTTTTTAATTGCAAATAAGCAATACACTTGGCTTTGTCAGCATAGAGAATTAGTTTGATTTACTGTGGTAAAAGAAAAAGGAAAAGAGAAGGAAAGGAAGAAGAGAAATAGAGTATAAATGAAACAAGCATTGTTAATCTCTGTCTATATAGGCCCAAATGGCTCCATTCTTTTTAACTTTAGCTAACATAAGGACATAGTCTTAATCACTCATTTAAGAGCTACAAATGTTAAAATAAATAACTGTAATTGTCACTAAAAATATATTATTGGGTTCTTCTCTTTAAACTTTTCCTTTTCACATTTTTAAAATAATATTAAAAGTTGTTCCAAATTGTGAAGGCTGTGGTATATGCAAAGAGAAGTTAATACTCCTTTAGCATCCCACTGAATGAAGGTATGCTTCATACCAAATTTGAAATCTGTTTCCTCATAGATGATAGACAGTGGGTTCCTCTTTAAGGTACATAAATGGGGCCATCTTCCTATGAAATTGAGAAATAAAGGAGAGGGGAGAGGGAAAGAAGGAGGGAGAGAGAGAGAGAGAGAGAGAGAGAGAGAGAGAGAGAGAGAGAGAGAAGAAGAAGAAGAAGAAGAAGAAGAAGAAGAAGAAGAAGAAGAAGAAGAAGAAGAAGAAGAAGAAGAAGAAGAAGAAGAAGAAGAAGAAGAAGAAGAAGAGAAGGAGGAGGAGGAGGAGAAGGGGGAAGAATAAAGAAGGAAAGAAGGAAGGCACAATTAAGTGATTCAATACACATACAGAAAAGTGCTTCTACAGTGACAATAGTCACATGAGACAACTGGCAAGAGAGACCCTTCTAAGATTTATAAGCTACAGCATAAGTAGAGACTAAAAAGCTAACACTTCTAAACAACCAAGTTATACATCCATCAGGTTACAATTCACATAGTATACAGAGTGTCTTTGAGAAAATGTGCAAATCAGATGATGTGAACCACTTGTCTCCATAAATTGAATGTGTGTGATATGTGTTAAGTTGACAAGCCAGCGATGGAAGGCCATGATTAATGTTGACCATCAGACCCTGTTCAGTCCCTTTACACTGGGGTCAGTGAACTTAAAAAAAAAAAACCCTGTATTTTGGTATAGTTGTTTCATTTGTAATCCTATGTATACATTTCTTATTATATTGGAGAGAAAACACATTATTTTGAGAAGGTATCTACAGGCTTTGCAAAACTGACAAAATGGGCCACAGTACACACACACACACACACACACACACACACACACACACACACACACACACACACACAAATAGGAATCCATATATTCTGTGGTCTGAAAAGACTTGAACCTGGCTAATATAGTATATTGAAAATGTAAATAAAAAGTGCTCTTTAAAATGTCTATTTAGATAAAGTTTATGTTGAGGGCATCATGAAAGCGAGGATTTGAGGCTTTGAATAATTTTACCACGTAATATTTTTAATAGAAATTCCTTTTGTAAAGGGCAGACAGAATAGCTTAGATAGCAAAAGGCTTTTTTTCTGATCGTGGAGTTGTTAATGTCTTTCCTAGCTGTACCCTTCTCCCCTCCCCCACTCATCCCCCCCACCCCAAACAAAATTACTTTGTGTTTTTTCGTTTATATATCTAATGTTTCCCAACAGAAGAATCTGAGACCCTAAGGGCTAGAACTATCATGATTGTTTTTATAGACCCATTTCCAAGCAGTGGCCTGGCTATTCTTGTAATTTGTTCTTTGTTCTGGAAGAGGATCAATGACATCAGATTATCTTGACTTGCAAGTGAATTGGACTTAAGTGAGTCATGGCCCAACAAAGTCACCAGCCTCACTCTGTCCTCTGGAGCCATATGGGTCCAGTGGCAAGATATAGATCATGATAACTGTCTATGTCCCCAGATGAAGTGGGAGACTTGGCCTTTTTAAAATAAGGTTTTTTTCAGGTCTCAGTTTGTCTGAGGCAACACCCATTCAGTGATTAAGGCTAGGTAAGAGACAACAACAACAACAACAACAATCAAAACCACCCAGTTTCTTTTACCTAGTCAAAAATAAATAAATAAATAAATGAAAATTTCAGAGTGGGAGACCTCCTGGATTTTTGGCCAAAACTAGAACAATTATTATTTACATTTACTCTGAGTAATCAAAATCCAAACAGTGGCCAAGTGGGGCTTGAGATGAGAACTATTATTAGTCAATTAGTGAGAGACTGAGTGATTTGACTTTAAGGAGTATATTTGTTTTTTTCATGAGAAAATGAATAAGTAGGGAAGAGGAAAAAAAAAAAAAGAAAAAAGAAATCTAGCTCATAAACCCCAAGATATCTTGAGAGGTTTCAGCAATCAAAATTTCTATTCCTCTAGGCAGAGAAACCACAGGTAAGGGGATGATTACTTACGTGGAGGAGGGAGAGTGGCCAGTTGGGTCCCCAAGTGGGGCAGCTACAACTACTCATAGATGGTTGTTTGTTCTTCATTCTGGAAGAGGACCAATGACATTAGGAAGGTGATGTCTTGATTTGCAAGTGAATTGGATTCAAGTGAGGCAGGGTTGTGCTAAGTCACCAGCCTCACTCTCTCTTCTGGAGCCATCTGGGTACAGTGGCAAGATATAAATCAGGACGACTGGATATGGACCTGGATGAAGTGGCAGGCCTTGGCCTTGGCCTTTGGAGCAGGGCCTGGCCCTGGCACAGTTAGTGACTGCTTAATACATGTTTGTTGTATTTAGTTGAATTGAATTAAATGACACCTCAAGGTTCTTTCCAGGCCAATGGATTTATGAGATTATGCGCTTAAGTTTTCAAAATAGGGAATTTCTCACAATAATCAATCAATCAACAAGTCCTTATTAAATGACTACTAATGCCTACTATGTGCCAGGAACTGTGCTAGGCACTGGGGATACTAAAAATAGATGAAATAATCCCTGAGTATACATTCTAATGGGTAAGAAAACATGCATATTTATAAGTAAAGAAACAATAAATCTAAAGAGAATAATTACATAGGCAAGGCAATTAAACAAACGAGATTTAGGACACATCAGATGTAACAGAAATCACATTGTTGTCTTAAAAGATTATATATATAATATACATATTTTACATATGTATATGTATGTATATCTATATATGCATGTGTGTGTGTGTGTATAATGCGTACATATACATATATATGAACTTGAAGGGACTTTAAGTTCATTTAGACCAGAGGTGTCAAATCCAGAGTGTAACCATAGATTAAAATGTAATTGGGCATTGGGTGTGGGGGGGAGGCAGGCAGCTAGGTGTCACAGTGGATAAAGCACTGGCCCTAGATTCAGGAGGGTCTCAGTTCAAATCCAGCCTCAGACACTTGACACTTATTAGCTGTGTGACCCTGGACAAGTCACTTAACCCTCATTGCCACACACACACACACACTATATATATATATAATTGGGAAATGTTTAACAAAATAAATAAAATACAATACAAGCTAGATAATGCTAATTTGTGGTTTTCTAAGTTAACATGTGGCCATTGAGGATATATTTCGATTTGAGTTTGACAAAACTAATCTAACATAAGCATATAATTTTACAGGTGAAGAAACTTGGATCTAGGAATATTCACTGATTTGCTCACAGTGGCATAAGTAGTGAGTTATGAGGCTAAGATATAAAACCCAGGACCTTTGACCCCAAATCCAGAGCTTCTCTCCCTCCCTACTGTACCACCCTGCC
Organism: Dromiciops gliroides; assembly: GCF_019393635.1. NCBI lineage: Eukaryota > Metazoa > Chordata > Mammalia > Microbiotheria > Microbiotheriidae > Dromiciops > Dromiciops gliroides. The sequence goes on along the minus strand of NC_057863.1, from coordinate 364,327,890 downwards.
TCTGAGTAGATAGACATCAGATGCCTGAAAATTAGAACAGGTCAACTTTGATTGACACCTCCATTAATTGTTATACCTTTTGCCTTAAAAGGCAAAATATTCCAAAGAATGTCAATGGAGTGCATGGAAAAGAGCACATCTCCTGTGGCTTTCTTAGCTGAGAGACTGATGGAGAAAGGATGGCTTCTGAAAAGCAAGCCCTGAGCCATAGAGGCTGCTGGAAGAATGCAATAAATCCCAGTCTATATATACAAGGAGATAGAGTGGCTTTGGAAGCCATACCTCTCTCAGTTTATACACATGGATCTAGCCCTGCTGTTACTAGTCAGAATGCAAACTTTGATTTATGAAGCTTTGGGTATTTGGAATTGTGTCTGTTTTGGGATCCAACAAATTTTTCCCCTATTGGAGTAATAGAATTTTACCCTTGAATACATATTGAGTCTTCCCACAAAGTTAGTTGATAGACCACCTATATAAGTATTCAGTTCCAAAGCCTATGAACACTGGATGTGATCTTAGGGCCTTCAACCAAATTTGAGTAGCCCTGTCCCAACTCCAACAAGCTGGAAATTGTTTCAAGACAAAAAACTTACAAAGAATAGTGGCAACAATAGATTAATATGCTCTATTTCTTCTAAGAAATTCTAGGTCACTGCTTGGAAAACACTAAATAGGGTGTAGAATAAATGACACTAAGCTTCAGGTGTTATTCATGAAAAAATGCAACTATTTAATCCAAATATCACAAAGGCAAGAGTAGGAGAAGATTACTAATGTAGAAAGCTGCAGCTCTAGGGCTCCATCTCTATCCCCCAGAAATAAATAAATAAATAAAAGGATAGTATAGGAAGATCTTTTTTTCATGGCAGACAGCAACAAATTGTTTTGGGCAGCTACGTGGCACAGCAGATAGAGTTCCAGGCTTGAAATCAGGAAGACTCATGCTTCTAAGTTCAAATCTGGCCTCAGACACTTCCTAGCTGTGAGACCTAGGGCAAGTCCCTTACTTCTGTTTGCCTCAGTTTCCCTACCTGTAAAATGAACTAGAGAAGGGAATGGCAAACCACTCCAGCATCTTTATCCAAGAAAACCAACAATGGTCACAAAGAGTCAGACATGACTAAACAACAACAACTACAACAACAACAAAGCAACAAATTTGATTAGGTACTTCAACACAGCAGGCACTATTATATAATAGACACTAATGATACAGAGAAAGAAAGATCAGACTTTTCCCTCCGGGAGCTTTCTGGCTATCTCAATTATTTTTTTTATCTTTTGAGGCTTGAGTTTAGATGTGCCTTGTCTCTAGTATATAGATTTTTTTGAGGTACCATCAAGTTTTTAAGGAATTTCTATATACTTGACTGTGATTCAATGTGAGTGACTCCATTAGTCATCAAAATTGGGATTTTTGATTCCTTTCTTGGTCATAAAAACTTTCAGCAATCTGCTAAAGTCTATAAACATCTTTTCAGAATCATGTTTTCAAATTCATAAACTAAACTACCTTCTATCATAAAGGGAATCTATTATACTGCAATAGTTATTCAAAATATTTATAAAAAGTAAAAGAAAGTTTCCTGAATTGCAGGTTAAAAACTTTTCCAAACTAACACGAGAGAAACATGTTTGTAAATCTTCACAGAAAGAGAAAGTTGCATGACTTTTTGGAAAATATTTCACATGCAACACGAAACATTATAGAAGATGATCATATGAGAATCTTCTTCAATCTAGTCTCTTTAGTGAGGAAAAAAAAAAGCCCAGAAAATGAAATAATTGGTTCCAGTTAGTAAATAGCAAGTTGGAATTCTAATCTAAGTTTTCAGTTCCCAATCCAGCATTCCTTTCATCATATCACAGTGCTTCCTCCACATAGTTGATATAAGCAGATGACAAGTACCTAGGTCATAACTAATCATACGTCTTTGATATTTGCAACAAACCACATGTTAAATGTCCACTTCAGGAAAGGTGAAATGTTACAAACTTTCAGGAAAGGTGAAATGTTACAAACACCAGGGCAATGTAGTTAAAAAGAGACTTAAAAAAAGGTAGGGGGCAAGCATTTATTAACCACCTACTATGTGCCAGGTACTATGCTAAGAACGTTGTCAATATTATCGCATTTGACTGTAGAGAGTAGGATAACATAGTCTTCTTGCTGGTAGATTAGGATTACTCAGTATTACTTACTTATATGTATAATCCTCCAAATAAAGTCATATTTTGATGTTATATCATGATGTGGAGATGACCTTGGGTTCTTATTGGTTATGCCATTGGAGTAAAGGTCCGCCAGATGTTAAAAAAAAGGAAAGGCTTCAAATATGGATTCAAGAATGGATTGTATCTGTCATACATGGATTAGTTTATCAAAATTGAAAGACTCATTACTAAAACGCTTACTACCAGTTGATTGATTATTTTGCCCACAGAAACTTATGGAGACCACATGAGTTCCCTTCCAAAGAAGGCAAAGAGAGTTTTCTCTGTGGTAAGAGTAAAATCACTAATTGAAGAGATCTGGTCCTACATTCGTCTGGCTAGACTAGGGGTTCTTAACATAACATCTGTGAAAAGATAGATAGAGGTAGATAGATAGATAGATAGATAGATAGATAGATAGATAGATAGATAGATAGATAGATAGATAGATAGACAGACAGACAGGTAGAAATACAGACAGACAGGTAGAAAGACAGACAGACAGGTAGACAGACACAGATAGATACATAGATATATTCAACAATTGATTTTCTCTGAAATCTTATGCATTTAATGTTTTTAATGTATTATTCTGAGTCATTCATAGACTTCACCAGAGTATCAAGGGGGGGTCTCTGTGCCAAAAAAAAAAAATGGTTAAGAAGCCTTGAAATAGACTCATATCTGAGAGTATGTTTCCCAATTAAAAGATCCACTGAAATTTACTGTAGAATGCAAGACATGGTCCCTGCCCTTATGGGAGTTTATATTCTATTTGTGTGTATAAAGCATATATTGTATATAAACGTAAAATGTATGTAACATAAAGACAAAGTAACAAGGAGAGGAGCTGGCTAACATCTAGAAAAATAGTGGAATATTTGAAAGTTGACTCTTGAGAAGGACATTAAGGCCTGCAAGAAGTGATATTCTGGAAGGAGAACATTACAGTCATAGACTGTGGAATGACACATAGTCAACAAGCGAGAGATGAAATATTGTTTACAACGAACTGCAAATAGGCCAATTTGGCTGGAATGGAGAGCACAAGAACAAAAGTAATGAGTTGTCAACCTAGAAATATAGGTTAGGGCCAGATTATGAGGGGCTCTAAATGTCAAACAGAGGATTTTGAATTTTATCTTAGAGGTAATAGGGAAAAACATTATCCTCCCAATGTCCATGGTGCCCTGTTCTACATGATTTTTTGGAAAACCTTTTCATGTTTAAGTATTTTTCTTCTTTTCATAAACGGAACCTATTATTGGCCAAGAATAAATGTTCCTGTAAGATAGTGAAATTCAGTTCCAAACTCATAAACCATGACTTCAAGTCGGCTTTAAACTTGATATTGTTATTGTGAGTGACTTTTAAGAGCCTATTATTTTATAGCAACTCATATAGTATTTATATTATCAACATATACTCTATCTGACCTTTGGCTTTTCCAGAGAAGTACCTCCAATACTGATCCATGAATTATATATTCAGAGTTATCAGGATATCCTCTGTGCTTGATGCATTAGTCATTCCAGTACAGTGAAAACAAAAGAGTTTGTAGGCTTTGAGTTGTGAAGAAGGAAGGGCATTCTTTTAACTATAATTAAAGCGATACTATTTGACAGGTATTACTGCTTCTCTTTGACCTTATCTTCATTGCATGGTTTGAATTTTAACTCTATTGTCCTGCTTGTTGTGCATGAAGACAGTGCAGACATTGTTACTTTTTTTATACCCAAGTTAAAATGTAGTAAAAACTCTGACAATTCTCCAAAAAAGCCAATTTTAAGAAGTCCAAAACAAAACAAAACAAAGGAATATGAGGTAATGCTCTAAGCCATGGACCTGATAGTTAACAATAACTTCATGCTGTGCCTCTAAAATTTACCTTTTAGAAAAGAAACCTATTGGTATTTTCATTCAACACTACCCAAAGGTAGAATTTGGTTTTTTTTTTATTATTATTTCAAAGGGATTGTTGAATTCATTTAGTCTAGTACCTACAAAGTGGGAAGTATCAATATGGTAGCACTGCAAATTATGGTTTAAATTAGTCCCATTCCAATGTTACTTCCATTCTTTTCTATGCCCAATTACTTAAGGCTATACAGTACAGACCCAGAAGATCTGTGATTTTATTAGTTTGGGGAACTAGGTCCTTCTAAATTGCCTGACACAGAGAAGGGGAGCAATTTCTCTGAGGTCACACAGCCAGTGAGTATAAGACACGAAACTTGAACTTAGATCTTCTCTGACTCCAGATCCACTATTCCTTCTGCTCCCCTACTGCTACCTCAACTTCCTGTGACTAAAATCATGGTAATTTTCGACTCCTATAAAATCCAAAATTTTTTAAAATGCAATGGATCCTTTTGTCTATCTGCCTCATTTTGCACTTAGAAGAATTGAAGCCAGGGGAATGGAAACAACCTTTCCAAACTAGTTAACTGGAAATTACTATGAAGTAGAAACAGAAGCAAATTCTCAAAGAGAATCTCAGCCTTAGGATGTATGATTCAGCTAATATATTGGTTACTTAACAAAACCTCTCAATAATCTACTGATCTTATACTGAGATTTTGTAGTTTGTTAAACTTATTCCTGATATATTTGCATAGCAGCCCCCAAGGTTCAATTCTCAAGCCACATATGCATGATTTTTAAATATGGTTTGAAATTAATCTAAAAATGGGACAAGAATATGACCCAAAGTAGCTCTACAGAAGAAATCAAATGGAATTAGCCTTAGCCATTTGTAATAATTTGAAAGAGCAATTATTTTTGCCTCAGATCAAGTTTTTACAATTCAAATACTATTGAGTTACAGTATAAATTTACATAAAAATGGTAAATCTTTAAATCTGTAACAAGGACAATACATTGAGAAAAGATAGATTTTATAAACAACCAGATTTTACATTTTACATCATAAAATTTATAGTGAGATCACAGAAATGACTCTCATAATCCTGTTAATCTGTACTAAAAAGTGTTCTAACAGGCAGTTTTCTGATGAAGAAACCAAAGCTATCTATTCCCATATGAAAAAATGCTCTAAATCTCTTATGATTAGAGAGATGCAAATTAAAACAACTCTGAGGTACCACCTGACACCTATCAGATTGGCTAAAATGACAAAAAAGGAAAATAATAAATGTTGGAGAAGCTGTGGGAAAATTGGAACACTAATGCATTGTTGCTGGAGCTATGAATTGATCCAACCATTCTGGAGAGCAATTTGGAATTATGCCCAAAGGGCGATAAAGCTGTGCATACCCTTTGACCCAGCAATTCCACTTTTAGGTCTTTTGCCCAAAGAAATCATGGAAGGGGGAAAGGGACCCACATGTACAAAAATATTTATAGCTGCTCTTTACATAGTAGCAAGGAATTGGAAGTTGAGGGGGTGCCCATCAATTGGGGAATGGCTGGACAAGTTGTGGTATATGAATACAATGGAATACTACTGTGCTGTAAGAAATGATGAACAGGAGGAGTTCAGAGAAACCTGGAGGGTCTTGTGTGAGCTGATGATGAGTGAGATGAGCAGAACCAGAAGAACATTGTACACAGTAACATCAACATTGAGTGTTGACCTACTGTGATGGACTATATTCTTCTCACCAATGCAATGGTACAGAAGAGTTCCAGGGAACTCATGATAGAAGAGGATCTCCAAATCCAAGAAAAAAAAAAAGAACTGTGGAGTATAGATGTTGATTGAACCATACTATTTCTTTTGTTTTGGGTGCTGTTGTTTTTTTTTCTATTTTGAGGTTTTGCATCACTGCTCTGATTTTTTCTCTTGTAACAGGATTAATGCAGAAATAGGATTAATATTATTATGTGTATATATATATGTATGTATATATAGATATGTATATGTATATAGATATATAGATATAACCTATATCAGATTACCTGCTGTCTAGGGGAGGGGGGAGGGAGGGGAGGGAGGGAGAAAAATCTGAAATTGTAAAGCTTGTATAAACAAAAGTTGAGAACTATCTTTACATGTAACGGAAAAAATAAAATACCTTATATGTAAAAAAAAAAAAGAAAAGAAAATACTATCACACAACTATTTTTCAACAGGGTAAAAGGGGGAAAAAGGTATGCCTGAAGAACTTTGTTCTTCATAGTCTAAATATTTCATGTCAGAGAACCATCTTATCTGTATTCTTTCTAAATCTAACTCTTCCCCGAAATACCCTTGTATACTGTATTCATATTGGAGAGATTAAAGATATGTGAAAAATCAAAAAAAAGTGTTCTAAATCTTGTACATTTGCTTCCTTTTATGAAATAATAAGCAGCACATAATATTAGAAAGAGTACTAAGCTTGGCATCAGAAAGATCTGTGTTCAAGTCCAACATATTACATTTATTAGCTATTTGACCCCGATAAATCATAATCTTTTAGAACATCAAGCAAATCCTAGGAACTGAGACCTACCTAGGAGGGAGGTTGAGCGAGTTCTGACACAGGCATTTCCCAGTGCTAAGGATATCACAGAGAATCCTGATGTGATCCTTTTTTAATCTAGTCCCTAATTACCTCACTCAACCCTATTTCTCTTTTCTCAAAGAAGTTAGAGTAAAAGTAAAAGAAAGCAAAACGATGGTATATCAAAATGCAGATGACATCCTTTTATCACATCCTTTGACTTCTGCTCCTATTTCAAAAGAAGAAAGGGAAAGAGGAAGGGAAGGAGGGAAGGAAGGAAGGAAGGAAGGAAGGAAGGAAGGAAGGAAGGAAGGAAGGAAGGAAGGAAGGAAGGAAGGAAGGAACTTACAATGACCCTCCCCTTATCTAACTGAAAGATCACTAAGAATTTCTATGCTGTTCTCTTACTTCATAAATCACTTCCTGGGGAGCAGCTAGGTGGCATAGTGGATAAAGCACTAGCCCTGGATTCAGGAGGGCCTGAGTTCAAATGTGACCTCAGAAACTTGACACTTACTAACTGTGTGACCCTGGGGAAGTCACTTAACCCTCATTGTCATGCCCCCCCTCCACGCACACATACATAGATAAATAAATCACTTCCTGACCCCCAGGGTCTCCTGAAAGAGAAAAAGCCAAGCATAGGTATGTGGCAACATATATGTTTTTTTTGTTTTGTTTTGTTTTTGATTTTGCAGGGCAATGGATTATTATTATTATTATTAATGGTGGGACAGTGAGGGTTAAGTGACTTGCCCAGGGTCACACAGCTAGTAAGTGTCAAGTGTCTGAGGCTGGATTTGAACTCAGGTCCTCCTGAATCCAGGGCCAGTGCTCTATCCACTGCGCCACCTAGCTGCCCCCAGTAATGATTGCTACTGATTAATCAAAGCAGCCCTGCAGAAGTACACCATCCACATTATATTGCTTACTGAAGAACTGTTGTTAATTGGATTAGCTTGCTTGAATAAATTAATCCTATTTGAGTGAAATGTCATTCTCTAACTGAAAACACCTGTAAAACACTACCAACTTCTCTGCCTGAAAGTTTTCTCATTGTGTGTTGTGTTTACTTGTTCCCCAGCAGGGTCTGCTAATGCTAATGGACTCACAGCAGTACATCCTACTTCAGTTATTACAGGTCTAATTCAGTCATTAACATTTCATTAATGGACTGGCCTCCTAGCTGCCTGCATGGCTGTCTAGATATTGATGAGCTCTCTGCTATAGGAAATGAGTATTTAAGGTGGACTGCTTTATAAGTTTATTATCATAATGAGGGCTTTGCTATAAAACACATTGACTCTTTCCTGAGATTGGTCAGGTACTCATGTTAGAGCAGGAGGTGAGAATGATAGAGAAGCATTTCAAACACATAAATCTTTTACAAGATTTTTTTAAATTAGTGAGTAAACTCCATTTTACAACAGCACAATGATGTTGTGAAAAATCAAATTGATACTCCTCCCAAAATCTTTAAATGCACAACAAGCTGCAGTCTCCCAAAGCTTATTTTCTTCCCACTTTTTAAATTTTGTACCTTTAGAAGCCCCAATGACTCTTCCCAGCCACCAAAGTACACATTGTAAGAAGTGCTTTACTTAATAATGTCCTAGGGCCTCAGGTAAATAGTTCATTCAGAATAACATAGGTCCCAAGCCTGGGGCAGCTAGGTGGCACAGTGGATAAAGCACTGGCCCCAATCCAGGCCTAATCAGGAGGCCCAGAGTTCAAATCCAGCCTCAGACACTTGACACATACTAACTGTGTGACCTTGGACAAATCACATAACCCTCATTGCCCCACAAAAAAACAAAAACAAGCAAAAAAAACCAAGATAATAAGCCTTTATTAATCAATGAAATGCATGCTAGGTTTTATGAATAGCAGAAAAAAAGTGAATTGTCAAAAAAATAACACTCACCCTGACCCTGGACTGAGATATGAAAAGGAAACTGTTTTCCTTCATCAATTGCTTCTAAAAGAAATAATGACTTACTCTTTTCCAACAAGGCACCTCTCAGGCATATGTTAAAAGTATACTAAAATTTCTGACAGTACTCTAGAGATATCTTTTTGTCCAACAAACCAGTGAATATGGATATTTCATTTGAAAAAAAAAATAAGCACCCAAATAGGAATATATGTTTCAGTTCCACAGAGGAAGTACCTTGTAGTGTCCATGCAAAAGAGGGACTCCTTATGAACATCAAGGTCTTCCCAGGGTTCTTATTCATAGATGCCACTGTAAAAATTGTATCCACTGATGGAACATGAAAAAGCCTCACTGGAGGAAGTGATAAGCTAATATATCTGTCTAACCATCCATGATGGAAAAACAAAGCCTATATGAAGTACATATTCTCCAGATGATGAGTTACAGTTCAGTGTGCAGTCCACAGTGTTATTGCATTGAGGGCTGCATCTTGAACAAGAAGTGAAGATGGACAATTAGCTGGGTACAGGCCTAAAGAAAAGGAAGAAATTAGAACAGATCAGAGTTGGGAAATTTCACAGTGCTTTCAATAATCCCCAAATCACTGCTACACACACACACACACACACACACACACACACACACACACACACACCAAAACAAAACAAAAACCCAATACTAATAATGTTCTATTATTGCTATTTGGCTGCCAATTATGGACTACCACATTCTCAGAAGAATCTAAATTGCAGATGACCTAAATGGCAATGGAAAGATACACGGTGGCCTGTAACTTCTAAACAATGATGACTTGTCCTTGAGAAATGGGTTAAAAGACATTATCAGGGGTCAGCCAGGTGGATAAAGCACCGGCCCTGGATTCAGGAGGACCTGAGTTCAAACCCAGCCTCAAAACACTTGATACTTACCAGCTCTGTGACCCTGGGCAAGTCACTTAACCCTCATTGCTCCCACAAAACTAACTAAATAAATAAATAAATAAATGAATAAATGAATTAATAAATAAATGGATAGATAGATAAATAAATAAAATAGATGTTCCCTTGTTAAATTGTAGAAGGTGATAGCATAGAGATAAAATTATTCAGAAGAAAAAGTATAGCTTAATATAAGTCACATAGATTATATACTAGCCTTTCATGTACCATTTCTGACAAATTTTATAGAATAAAATATTTAATCAGTCCAATTTACCTCAACATCTCTATTTAGTCACATCATATGTCATAGACCTAAAAATTGAGGTAAATCCGTAATAGGAATAGAGCCAGAGATTAGAATTGTGATCTCATTGGCATGCATTATGAATGATGAAAACATAGTAATATAGGACAATGTATATTTTCAATTCCCCTAGCCTTCTGTCAATTTGTTGTGTACTTTTTCTTCAAATTAAAAACAGTCCCTACCCCCATTCTTTTTTATCCTCTTCACTATGAGGACTATTTAAAAAAAAATGAATACATTCATTGGTAATGATGTATAAACATTTAAACAAACCGAAGCAGGAATTTATTTGTGGAACCTTTCCCCAAATCATAAAATCACACCATTTTTCTTATTTCATCCCTTGGTTAGGTCTAACTCTCATTAGTGACAATAGATTATAAGATACTATGTAAGGGAACATAAGGCAGAGAGTTCAAATACCCATAATCACTGCATATCAAGTAATATAACATAATGCATTTAAAGTTACAGTAAAGTATATATATTACCCATGCCTTTTAGGTCTTTGAATAGCCAGAGAAATTTCACTCTAGCTGGAACCAAACTCATGGTAGAAAAACTCCAATTTGGAAGATCACAGAATCAAAATTCTTGGAGCAAATCACTCCTTCCTTCTGTGTCTGCTCCTATTCCCTTACCACTCCCCATCCTTGCATTGGACAGATTATTGAAAACTCTAGATTAATAGAATATGATGCATCTCTCCATGAGCAGAAAAGGATAAACTGAGGATCAACATGGACAAATATAGAGAAAGATAGCACGAGGAAGAAAGAAGCTTTAATGAGCATGGTCCCTAGCACCAAATAAAAATGTTAGTCCTAGAATCAGCAGAGGCACACACATTCAGGGCACAGCAGAGTGACCTACCAAGCAAAAAGCCACATCTAAGAGGAACTTAATAAAAATTTGACATAGGTAAAAAAGGACTTAGATTAAACAGGAATCGTGATATCCTTTGTCCACACGTGTTCTCTATAGGTATGACTTAACATTCTTGTACCCTAACTTTAAGTTTACTCTTCCCCAGAGCCCTGTGTATATTTGTAGGGGAATGCCCCAAGTGTAGGAGATTTTGTACCAGCATTTTTACTTTACTGCCTTGGTAAATGTTGTTTTCTAAAAGCTAATTGAAGTATGACTGAATGATTTAATAAGAAGCATTCTGGTGGGGCACATGAACAACGATCTAAAATCCCAGTCCATCAGGGTTGCCCATAAAACCCTGAGAGTAGTAGTAACCACCATCAGGGGATCCCAACTCATGGATACCCAGTTGAAGGGAGTGGCTTCTGAGGAGGTACTACAATAGATTTAAAGGAAGACCTAAATGGTTATCTATTCAACCCCCTCATAGGTAGAAAGTAGCCAATTAGGAATTTCTCTTCATATCCTCTGACTCCATATCCATCCCCATGATGCTTTACAATGACCAATGACTAACTTATCTAACTACAGATTTTCATTTCCCCTTTCACAAGCCAGTCAGCTCCAGGATCATGAAGATTCAAAAAAATTTTTTCAGAAACTTTTTGATCCATAAAGTTTTCCTCATAAGCAAGAAGTTCTAGGCTTGGCTTGGCTAGTAACTAGCTATGTGACCTCTGGGTTTCAGTTTAGTTCGCTATAAAATGAAGGGGTCTAACTAAAAAATCTCCAAGGCCTTTTCTAACTCTAAAATTCTATGGTGCTAAGCTTTGCTTAAAGTGGGACAATCAGATCATACAGTATGAACTCTATCCCCAGTTCTCCTATTAAACAAATTGCTATCTTCCTGTGCCATAGAGAATTGAAATATACTGTATCATATCATACAAATTTCTAATGCAAGTACTTTGTGAAAATTACTAATTTGATACCATAATTATGCTTATAATGTAAAAATATTAAGTATATCCATATTGCCTATAACTGTACATAGAACTTATATTGATGCAATAAAATGTATTTCAATTCCATTACAATAACTTTATTGTATTCTTTAATGACATCCACAATTTAAAAAGAAAAAAAAAATAAAGCAGTCAGAAGGAGCTTGGTTTGGGGACTGTAAATTCTCCACAAGTGCATAAGAGGGATAATTAGAGAGTTTTCTGTTAAGAGTCCAGTGAACACCTCTATTTTCCCCACTATGGTAGGTATATTCAAAGCATATTCACTAGCAGAAGCAAGATTAAGGTTGAGTCCACGTAAAACCCCAAGAACAAAGTTGCCTTAATATTTGCTGCCCTTTTTCCAGACGGTGATTTCTGCTTTGAAAAGGAGAAGTATTTTTAATTCCATTCTATATTTGTATATATATATATATTGAATGAAATATCAATCACTTGCACTATAACTTGCACATAGGGAAAAGCCTGCACCCATTAGGACAATTGGTGTGTATTTTCCTTAGAATTTAATTGATGGAAATTTTTTAAAAGCCAATATGATAGGGGTCTAGGAAAAACAAAGGATAGAGTATGAACTTGCTCAAATGTTTTCTTTAGAAAACTATCTTTGAGACTTCGGCATGCAGAAAACACATCCAACAGGGGAGAGGAAAATATGAATTACTGGACAGTTGACAAGAGCATCATTTAAACACATGGACCTGGGCTCCACTTGTCTGTCAGAGTAAATAGAATGAAAAGGGAACCTTAACTCTCAATGGGATAGGAAAAGGAGGGAGAGGAGCACTCAGCCGAAATGTCATGACTTACTTCTCTGTGGGTGTCAGCTTGACTTCACGGAAATGGCAGACTGCTTTGATTTTCTCATCAGGACAAATATTTTGTTCCTTTACAACAGAGCAGAGTCCAAATTAGATGGCCTAACAGATGAGTGTGGCACACTGTATTTGGATGACACTCAATTCTGAGTTACATGCTTTTTTTAGACGAGAGCATATAAAGAATATGAATTATGTGTATTTGGAATTTAAATGTCATTACTAATCTGAAGCATACCAGGCTACCCAGTCAGCACTTACAACATTGACACAACAGATTTCTCTCTGCTCTCTCTACATGATCTGAAAACTTTATAATATGTGAATCACTCTATCTTCCCTTGTTGCCTTATCTATTAATTTTAACTACTAAGAAATTGTGTTTAATTTAAGCACCTTCAATAACATTATCCATCAATCATTTATTGCTTGCCTACTATTTACATAGCACTGTCCTAAGCACTGGAGGGAATATAAGACTCAGCAACTGCCCTCAGGTAGCTTGTATTCTAACAAGTGAAAAAGGTGCAGACTCAGGAAATGTCATAAACACATAGAGGGATTATAAAATAAAGTGCTTTTTGAGGTCAAAGGGAAAAATATTTTATTGTTTGTTTTTGTGGGGCAATGAGGGTTAAGTGACTTGCCCAGGATCACACAGCTAGTAAGTGTCAAGTGTTTAAGGGCAGATTTGAACTCAGTTCCTCCGGAATCCAGGGTCAGTGCTTTATCCACTGTGCCACCTAGCTGCCCCTGGAGAAGTCTTTTATAAACTACATGTGGGTTCATATAAGGATTTGTAGAAGAGGTGGTATTTTTGTTGACCTTTAAAAGTTAGGTATGAGGGGGGCAGCTAGGTGGGGCAGTGGTTAAAGCACTGGTCCTAGATTCAGGAGGACCTGAGTTCAAATCCAACCTCAGACACTTGACACTTACTAGCTGTGTGACCCCAGGCAACTCACTTAATCCTCATTGCCCTAGGGAAAAAAAAAAGTTAGGTATGAAGAGGGGAAAAAAATGAAACTAATATTATTTCATTATATTTACCAAGCTTGGCCCCTAAGGAAAGATCAGAAAGTTTACTTCCTTTCATCTTTCCAGAGGTGGGGGACTAAGGGTATAGAACATTGTATATACTGTCAGATTTGATTGATAGGTTGGTTAGTTTTGCTGAAGTGCTTTTTTCCCCATCTTTAAAAAAAAAATTACGAAGGATGGCTATCTGGGTCAAATGTTAGTATAAAAAGACTAAGAGGAAAAAAGATGGGTAGCATTCATAGAATAAGAAAGGGAATAATTTAACAAAACCATGATAACAGGAATCCATAGGAAATGTCTTGGGGTTAAAACATTCCCTCCATTTTAGAGCTCTCCTTTGGCTTCAGATTGCCTTGTATTTAACTACGTGTTTACTGGTTATGGGGTGAGGACTGTTTTTCTTTTAAGTGAGTACCTTTTTTATCTTTATTGCTTAGCACGGTTACTTGGCCAATTGAAAATAGTCCAGTTTGGCAGAAACATTAGGTGCATGGAGGGGGGTCAGTCTTATGAGTAAAACTAGATCTGGTGGACTTTGAATGCCATGCAAAGGAGTTTGAAACTTCTTCAGTAATTAATAGGGAGCTACTGAAGTATATGGGGCAGAAAAATGACATAATCAGATCTGTATGTAAGAAAGATTGTTCTGGCAACAGTAAGATTATAAAAACTGGGGAGCAGAGCAGGAAGGGGAAGTGTGCTGGAAGTATAGAATTATATTACAATAGTCCAAGGAAATGCAAATGAACATTTTTAATACATTTATAACAGAAGGAAGAGAGGAAGAGACTAAATGTAAAAGATCTTACAGGGGCCATCAGATGAAAATTTTAGAGTTGGAAGGAACTTTAGAAGTCATCTGGTCTAATCCTTTCATTTCACAGGTAAGGAAACTGAGAACCAGGGAGCTTAAGCAATTTGCCCAAGGTTATAGAGGAAATCAGTGGTAAAGTCTTGATTTTAAGCCAGATCAGCACTCTTGAGGGTGTACTGGACCTTGGTAATTGATGGCTCTAGATAACCCCTAGAAAGAGGTCAGCATAGTAATAGATGTTGCAATCATTTGCATTGAGGCTTCAAATTACATGTTTAAAACTATAGGAAAGAATTAAATTAATAAGGTGGGGAGGAGATAGGAGGTTCTAGAATAGACCTTTCTGAAGTCTGGAAGAGGATGAAGAATTAGTAAAGAAGATGGTATTAGGTAAAGAAGAAAAATATGATGTCTCTTAAACCAAAGCAGCTGAGATCATTAAGTGAGTGGTGACAAATGCTGCAGAAAATTCAAGAAATATGGGAACAGAAAAAGAAATGTGTAGTGAATTTTAACTTTAGGTTATAGATGATCTTAGAGTAACCATTTTCAGTAAACCATTAGGTACTAAAGACAAGTTGCAAAGGACTAAGGAGACATTGAAGTGGAAAAGTAGAAGTATATGGTAGAAAAGAGGGAAGAAAGCAATATAGGTGGAATGGGGCAGAAGAGTTGTAAATTTCTTAGATTAATAGCGATACCTGAGCTTGTAAACACATGGAGAGAGAGAGAGAGAGAGAGAGAGAGAGAGAGAGAGAGAGAGAGAGAGAGAGAGAGAGAGAGAGAGAGAGAGAAAGGGATGGCCACTGGAACAAAGCCTTGGCAAAACTAGGAAGAAATATGATCTAGTGAATAGATGGAAACATTAATTTTATTGAAGATAAAAGAAATTTCTTCTGCTTGGACTGGAGGCCAGGAGGAATGAATGATGCTGATGAAGTTTTGACAAGTGAATAGAAGAAAAAGAACTGAGTTCATGTTGAATGCATTTGATTTTCTCAATGAAATGTCAGCTTATGGGTGTATGAAACCAGTAGGTGGCAGAAAGGATGGGACACTGGCCATGGGGTCAGAAGGACCTGAGTTCAAATCTGTCCTCAGACAGTTGCTGTGTGACTCTGGGCAAGTCATTTAACTGTGTTTGCCTCAGTTTCTCCAACTGTGAAATAAGCTGGAGAAGGAAATGACAAACCATTCCAGTGTCTTTGCCAAGAAAACCCCAGAAAAGGTCATGAAGAGTTGGATACAACTGAAAAAGAACTGGTCAATATATTGAAAAAGTATGAAAACATGTCCAATGTGTAATATTTGTGGATCTCTCATCTCCATGAAGGGATATGTTAATGGTATTCACTCATCTCTCTTCATTTTAGTTCTACTTAATCTTTATAACTTTGTTATAATAAATTTTAATTTTATGTGTAGTAATTCTTTCCATGTGCATTGTTGTAGTTTCTGTGTATATTGTTTTCTTGACCCTACTACTTCAGTACATCAGTTCATAAAGATTTATCCATGTTTGTCTGTATTCATTATACCATAATTTCTTAAAGCACAGTAATAGGTACCACAATTTGTATGGCCATTGCTCAATTGATGGGCATCTATTTTGTTTCCAATTCTTTGCATTCACACACACACACACACACACACACACACACACACGTTTCAAATATTTTTGTGTATATGGGGCTTTTATTCATATTTTAGGCTTTCTAGGAGTACAAGGCTAGTAATAAAGTCTGTGGTCCAAAGGCTCTGACATTTTAGTTACTTTATTTCATAATTCCAAATTTATTTCCCAAATATTTGTATCATTTCACAGTTCTACCAACAATGAATTAGTTTGCATATAATTTCACAACCCCTCCAATATTGACTATTGCTATAGTTTGTTATTCTTCCTCTTCCCGCAGCTTGCAGGATATAAAGTAAAATCTCAGGGTGGTTTTGATTTGCATTTTGAAGTAATCTTTAATGTGGTCATGAATACTTTGTAGTTTTAATTGTGAGTACTATTTATTCATATTTTAACCACTTATTTATTGAGGAATGGCTATTAGTCACATAGGATTGTCATTTTTATTATTTTGGCATGACCTAGCCATGAGCACTGAATATTCCTATAGATATTTAAGTTGTTCTTTATTTCTTTATGGGGCACTTTGTAGTTTATTTTATATAAGTCTTTTGTATATTTTAGTAGGCTAATCCCCAGATAATTTATTAATTTTGTAGTTATTTTGTATGGTATTTCTCCTATTACTGCTTCTTTAATTTTGTTATTATATGGAAATGGTACTTATTTTTGAGGATTTATTTTCTAGCCTGAAAATTAGTTGATACTATTAATTGTCTCAGTATCTTTGCTGATCCCCCAGGGTTTTCCAAGTAAGCCATCATATCATCAGCAAACAGGGACGGCTTTATCTCCACTTTACCTATCTTTATGCCCTTAATTTCTTTCTCTCATCTTATTGCTGTTAGAATTTCTAGAACTATTTCGAATAATGATGGGAAGAGAGGACATCCTTGATTCACTCCCATATTTATTGGAGAAAGTTCTAGTGTATCCCAAATGGACATATTTTTATGATGTTTAAAAGGTTTCTCTATGCCTATATTTTACAGACTAGTTAACATAAAAGTGTACTTTGTCAAAGGCAAAAGCCTTTGCATCTATTGAAATGATTATGTGGTTTTGAATGTGTTAGTTTTAATATAATTAGTTATATTGATTATTTTCCTAACGTTCCACCATACTTGCACCCCTGGTATATATTTGACTTGGTCATAATGAACAATTTCTTGAATATATCACTGGGGTCTATTTGACAGGATGTTTTTTTAAAAAATTAATACCCATTAATGATGTTGGCCTATGGGTTATCCTTCTGTGTTTTATCTTTTCCTGCTTTAGACTTTAGAACTATCTTTGTCTCATAAAAGGTTTGTGGCAGGGTGCTTTCTCTCTCTCTCTCTCTCTCTCTCTCTCTCTCTCTCTCTCTCTCTCTCTCTCTTTTTGCTTTCTCAAATTTTGAGAACAATGTGTGAAGTATGGGTACTAATTGTTTCCTTTTTAACAGTTTGATAGAATTTTCCTGTGAATTCATTAGGACCAAGAGTTCTATCCATCTTCCTGAAACCCTCTGCCACCAACTTTGGTAGTTCCTTTACAGCTAAGTCTATTTCTTCTTCTGAGACTGAGTTTTTTAAAGTATCTCTCTGGTCTTCTGATAGTTTGATTATTTTATATTTTCGATATCCTTTTTTTTTTTTTTGGTGGAGCAATGAGGGTTTTTGTTTGTTTGTTTGTTTTGTTTTGTGTTTCAGGGCAGTGAGGTTTAAGTGACTTGCCCAGGGTCACACAGCTAGTAAGTGTCAAGTGTCTGAGGCCGGATTTGAACTCAGGTCTTCCTGAATCCAGGGCCAGTGTTTTATCCACTGCACCACCTAGCTGCCCCCCCAAAAGGCTAGGTCTTATCTCATGTGTTTTTTACTTGCTTGTTTTAATATCTATGAGGTATTTTTTTGTTTGTTTGTTAGTTTTAGCGGGGCAATGAGGGTTAAGGGACTTGCCCAGGGTCACACAACTAGTGTCAAGTGTCTGAGGCCATTTTTGAACTCAGGTCCTCCTGAATGCAGGGCCAGTGCTTTATCCACTGTACCACCTAGTTGCCCCCAATTTATATTTTTGAAAGTATTGCTCTCTGTCTTCTTTTAGGTTTTTTGTTTTCAGTTGTGTTAGCATGTAACTATGCATAATATGTTCTGAATAAGAGAATAATAATAGAATAACTAGAATAATAAAAAACAATAATTTTATTTCTATTTGTTTTTGCTGTGACTTCACCTTGCTTATTTGCTATTTTATTGATTTGATTTTCTGGTCTCATCTTTTTAATCAGATTAACTGAGCTTAAAAATCTATGTCTGGGGCAGCTAGGTGGCACAATGGATAGAGCACCGGCCCTGGATTCAGGAAGACCTGAGTTCAAATCCGGCCTCAGACCCTTGACACTTACTAGCTGTGTGACCCTGGGCAAGTCACTTAACCCCAGTTGCCTCACCCAAAAAAAAAAATTTATTAGTCTTTTCAAAGAATCAGCTTTTAGTTTTATTTACCTTTCTTTTTGTTTCTAATTTATCTATTTCACTGCTAGTTTTTTGTACATATACTGTGCTAATTTTAGGTTTATTTGTTGATTTTTTTTCTAATTTTTAGTTGAATATCCAATTAATTAATTCTCTCCTTATCTATTTGGCTAACGTATGTTTCTAGGGACATACTTTTCCCTTAAGAAATGCTTTACCTGTTTCCCAGGGATTTTGACATGCTGTTTCATTATTATTTTTTTCCTTTTACACAGTTATTATTTATATGCTTTGTTCTTTGGCCCACCCATTGGTTAGGATTTCATTGCTAAATCTCTGTATGGAGCTATATCATTTATTTGTGGTCTCTTAACAAATAATTATTTTTATTGCATTGTGATCTGAAAAGGATGCATTAACTATTTCTGTCTTTTAAACTTATTTTGCTATATCTTTGTGGCCTATTACATGATCTGTTTTTGTAAAAGTTCCACATGGTACTGAGAAATATGTTTATTTTACAGTGCCATTTAGAAGATCTGTTAGATGTCTTAACTCTAGATTCTCCACCACTTTGTTCACTTCAGTATTTTCTCTTTTGTTTGTCTTTGTTAGATTTTTTCAAAACTGAGAGAGGGTAATTGACATCTTTCATCACTCCTGTGTTCATGTCTATATTATATTCGGTCATTTTTCAGTCATAGCTGACTCATGACCCCATTGGGGTTTTCTTGGCGAAAATACTGGAGTTGCTTGCCATTTCATTCTCCAGCTCAGTGTACAGATGAGGAAACTGAGGCAAACACTTATTAGCTATGTGACCCTGGGCAAGTAACATAGCTAGAAAATGTCTGAAGCAGTATTTGAATTCAGAAAGATAAATCTTCCTGAGTCCAGGGCTGCCACTCTATCCACTTTAACACCTGATATCCAACAACATCGTTTTTCGTCATGAATCCTTTGGGATTGTGGTGAGTCGTTGTATTGATTGGAAATAAAAAAGAAAAACAAATTGGTTTCATTAGTTAGACTTACTATCACAGATTCCAGATTTCCCCCATCCAATGTATTGGTTTTTTTTTTTCTATGCAAGACATAAATTCTGCTCTCATAATTCTAATTTTGCTTTGGGACATCTCAGGATCAGTGTTTTGTGGTTCCATGTTTTCCTCAAATTGCATAGAGTCTTCTGTTTCATCAAATGTTTGGATCATTTTTCTTTGTTTTGCAGTATTTATTCATTGATACCTCGACTCATTTACCAGTTTCAGAGGCCATATTTCCCTCTGTTTATTAATGTTTTTGCTGTAGATTTATCCACTTATATTCAAGTTCTTTGATGTTTCTTCTTCCTTGTTTCTTTGGTTATTGTAATTCTACTTCTCTCCCTCCCCCTTGATTTTCCCATTTTTACTTTTTGACTCTATCCCCTCTGAGGTCAGTTTCTTTGGAGGCTGGATCTCAAAACACCTCAGCCTCCTCCCAAGCTATGCAAATCTCAGTTCACCAGCCTAGATCTCTGCCCAAATGACTATTGAGTGGACAGACCTGGCCATATGTTGATGTTGAACTCTTTCCCTTGGGCTTAGTGGAATGCTATGTAGCCACCTCCTCTTCTACCACCATGGCCCACATCCCACACATGTCTTGACCTGGTATCCCTGCTACTTTTCTCTTTTTGTTTCTCTGCCATGGCATGAATAAGTCAGAGATCTACTATGCTGGTGCTATGTGCTAATGATCTCCTTGTATCTAGCCTCTCTCTTCTTTCCATTCTATCCTTCTGAGAGCTTCCTAATTCCCTTGTCTGAACATGACACTTCTTTGCTTAAAAAGCTTCAGGGTCTCACCATTACCTGTAGAATAAAACATAAATTCCTGTTGAGACTTAGACCTTAAGGTCATCTATACTCTTGCTCCAACCTACCCTTTGGTCTTTATTTTATGCAGCCGTCCTTCCTCTGCTTTAAGTTTCAGTCAAACTGAACTCCTGAACGCAGCAGGATAATGAATAGAGCACTAAGCTTGGAGTCAGGAATCTTTGACTTCTAGCCCTACTTCAGATATATAATGGATATATGAACCTGGGAAAGCCCAAGAGATTTGGACTTGATGGTGAGTTTCAGCTCTTAGTCTATGATCATAAGATTCTATGATCTGGTTTGATCCCTTCTTTTTCAGTGAATTTCTAGATTCTCCTCTTTGCCTAGATTATTTCATGTTGTCCTTTGAAAACCTTTTTTTTTTTCACTTAAAGCCCGGGTTTGGTGCATTACCCTCCAGGAAACCTTTCCTAGTTCACCCAGAGAAAAATGAGATGAAAATGTTGTTGGCCTCTTCAGATTCTTTATCTCCTTGTCCAGAGCTTTCCTTTGAACATCACCTTTGCTTTGTAGCGTGTCTTCTCCAGATATCATATCTTAATTCTCCCATTATATCTGAAGCTTCTTGATAAACAACGTCATTATCCCTCATGAGATTCCCTAGCCCTAGGCAGAGAGTCCTAGAAATGGTTATTGTTGTTGTTCAGTCATGTCTGACTCTTCATGACCCTATTTTGGCTTTTCTTGGCAAAGATATCAGAGTGGTTTGCTATTTCCTTCTTCAGCTTATTTTACATATGAGGAAACTAAGGAAAATGGGGTTAAATTACCTGCCTAGGGTCACACAGCTAGTTAAATGTCTGAGGCCAGATTTGAACTCATGAAGAGACATCTTCACACCAGGACCAGGACTCTATCTAATGTACCTCTTAGAAATGGTACATGCTTATAAATGTTGAATTGGTTTTAATTGAATCCCCTATTTTTATTTTCCTGAAAAGGATTTTTAAGCCCTAATATAAGTCCTGACACAGAACATGAA
This sequence comes from Dromiciops gliroides, assembly GCF_019393635.1. Lineage (NCBI taxonomy): Eukaryota > Metazoa > Chordata > Mammalia > Microbiotheria > Microbiotheriidae > Dromiciops > Dromiciops gliroides. Next base: position 364,306,516 of record NC_057863.1, on the reverse strand, counting down.
ATCCCTACTATACCTAGAATTCCTAGAATGTTTTGAATTTCAATGTAGGGTCTTCAAATGGAGTATGTAGCCTCAGAATTTAATATAAACATTAGGTAGGTTAGATAAGTTGGCCAGGTAGGAGAAGCAGGTGAGAGGGTCCTATAGGGTATTACATCTGTAGACATTATTTAGTGCTAAGTAACCATGACCACAAATTTAACATGCTAGCTCATGCCAGAACAGTCTGAACCACAATGCATATGGGTTCTGGTTGGTTCCACTCAACTCCACAGAGGATTATCAAATTTGTCACAGCTCCCAGCAATCAGCCTGGGACTCAAGCAACTATGTTCAAGTATCTATTAAAGTGGCTACAAGCACAGACAGTGAATTAAGAATTCATATTCTTGTACTCATGGGACCCCTTGCCCTAGTACAGATATTAATGTTCCTTCCATACACCTGGATATGGGGGAGGGACAACATTTGGGAAGTTTGGTCATTTCTAGGCAGGAAATTTTGGAAAGAATACCTTGGCATTGGCTAAATATTTGTCCTTTTTACTAAGAAGCTTATCAACTCCTTGAGGTCAGCAATATGACATTTTTATGTCCCCCAAACAGAACTTGGTACTCTCTGAATATCTTCTGAATATTTAATACATTGATGCCTTGCCAGCCAAGCTGTCCATGACACTGGCCTGTTATAATGAGGCCCTTCTGTTCTTTTCAGTAACTTATGCCCCATGGAGGGGTCACCTGATATGCCAAATTCCATAATAGTGTGGACTGAGACCCAGCAAAAGTCCACTATACTTCGATTACTATGTCCACTAAATTAGAATGGATGTCCACCCTTCTTAGTTCTCCCATTTATTTTATATTCCAGGCTCACAGTTTTCTGCTATAACTATTCACTATGAGATATTCGAGGTGCTAAAGATGCCTTGGCTTTGCCCAGCCAAGTCCTGCCATTTAGATCTCTTGGAATCAATGTCCTCTTGTCAGCAGAGGTCATATACCTAATGAGGAAACTCAAAAGGTCTTTCAAGCTGCTCCCCTGCTGCTCGGGAGGAAACTCATTCAAAGGCAGTGAGTAATGTAACACCCTGTGTGAGCTGGGGAAAAGAAATCCTTCCCAGCTTCTGACAATCAGTTTCTGCCCTTAAGTCTGAGGCTTAATTCACCTTTACCATACCCCCCATCTTTTTCAGAATGTTATTAGTGGTCATAAAAATTACCCACTTCCATCTTATATCTAGCCAGGGTATTTAATTAAATGACCTCCCTAAGCCAAGAATTCTGCAGGTTAACTATTTGCGGGAAAGTTATTTCCTTTTATTTGTTCTAAATTTATTGCAGTTTAATACCACTGAGTGTCCCTTTGCTCTCGTATTCAACACTGTGGTAAGCAGGAGGGATTGATCGGCTATACACAGACCCTTCACTGTCCTGACTCAGTTTTCTATATAGACATAAACCTCTCCTTAAGGTTGGGAAATCATTAATTTATTCATTTTAAAGTGCAGAATCATTCTTTTTTCTCTACCTCATCTGCCAGTTTTATGCTCCCTCCAATCTGCTATTGTAACTACAGGTCATGAGTGCATTTTTTCCTGACTTACATTGTCAAGGGGCACAGCAAGACTTTGATATGCATTCACCCTGTTATTTACTTCAGCTGAGAGGAGAATAAGTTAGAATATAGAGCCAGTCAGTCACTCAACAAGCATTAAGTGCTCACTACATTGCAGGCATTGTGCTAAATACTGGGATGCAAAGAAAGACAAGAACATGTCCCCTCCCTTCAAGGATCTTGCATTGTAATGGAGGAGACCATATGTAAATAACTCTGTATGTATAAGATATATACAAAATAGGTGGGATAGGAGGAGGCAGCAGTCAGTGCAGTAGATAGACCTCTGTTCCTGGAGTCAGAAAGGCCCGAGTTCAAATCCAGCCTTGGGTACTTACTAGCTGTGTGACCCTTGGCAAGTCACTTAACCTCTCTTTGCCCCAATTTCTGAAACTTTAAAGGGAATAATAATAATACCTACTGTGTAGGGTTCTTGTGAAGATCAAGTGAAATAATATTTGTAAAAGTGTTTAGCACAGTGCCTGACATATAATAGGCATTATACAAGTACTTGTTCTCTTCCCTTGCTAATCTGGGAAAGGAAAGGGGAAGGAACAATGTGGAAAGCAGAATTTGAGTTGAGTCTTAAAAGAAACTATTGAGAAAGCTAAGTGGTTCAGTGGATAGAGAACCAACCCTAGAATCAAAAGGACCTGAGTTCAAATCTGATATCTGACACTTACTAGCTGTGTGATCCTGGGTAAGTCGCTTAACACCAATTGCCTCCAAAATAACGAGAGAGAGAGAGAGAGAGAGAGAGAGAGAGAGAGAGAGAGAGAGAGAGAGAGAGAGAGAATATTGAATTCCAGAAGCAGAAGTTATGAGGGAGGAGACTAGTCCTGGAGGGCAGCTACTCCAAAGACATAGTTAGGAGATAGAGGGTCCCATGAGAGGAACACAAAGTAAGCCAGAGTTGCTGGGTCATAGAGTATGTGGAGGTAGTCAAAATGTAAGAAGAATGAAAAGGAAAAAAACAGCCAAGATGTGAAGGTATTTAAATGCCAGGAAGAAGTCTTTATCCTTCAATATGGTGGTAATAGACACCGAAATGTATTACATAGGGACTAACATGATCAGACCTATACTTTTGGAAGATCAATTTGTCAGTTTAGTATAGAATAGTCTAGGATAGAGAAAAAATTGAGTCAGGGAGACCAGTTTGAAGACTACTGCAATAGTCTGGGCATTAAGTTGTACTAGTGGGGTGGCTATGTCAATGGCAAGAAAGGAATAGAAATGAGAAATGTTGTGAAAGTAGAAATGTCAAGATTTGACAGATTTACTATTGGCTTGAGGGTTCAAGAATTGCATAGAGATTGGGGGCAGCTAGGTGGCACAGTAGATAAAGCACTGACCCTGGATTCAGGAGTACCTGAGTTCAAACCTGATCTCAGACACTTGACACGCACTAGCTGTGTGATCCTTGGCAAGTCACTTAACCCTCATTGCTCTGTGTGTGTGTGTGTGTGTGTGTGCGCGCGTGCGCGCGCACGCATGCACATGTGCATGCACACACACAGAATTGCACAGAGATGCCAGACCTGGGTAACTGGGAGATTGGACCTTGATGGTAATGGGATGATGGAGGAGATTGGTAGCAAGTCTGTTTTAGAAATATTGAATTTGAGATGCCTCTGGGCCATTTCATTCAATATGTCCAAAAGACAGTTGGTGATATGGAACTATAACTCAGGGGGAAAAAAAGTAGGGAAAGATAAATAGATCTGGAAATCATCTTCAGAAAGATGATAATTTAACCCATACATGACCAAGTGAGATACTGTAGAGGGCAAATAAAAGAAAAGAGGGCTCAGGACAGGGCTTTGAAGGATACCCATAGTTAGATAGCATGACATGGGTGAAGTTCCATCAAAGAAGACTGAGAAGGAAACGAGTGGAAGGTAGGAGGAGAACATAATATCACAAAAACCTGGTTTGCTGAGAGTATTCAAGAGGAAGTGATGATCCATAGTGTCAAAGTCTACAGAGAGGTCAAGAAGGATGAGAGTTGAACAAAGGCAATTGGATTTGGAAAGGAATAGATCATTGATAAGTTTGGTGAAGATAACTTCATTTGAAGTATGAGATCAGAAGCCAGGTTAGGTTAGAAGCTAATAGTAGGAAACAAAGAGTGCAGAGGACTTTTTCGAGGAGTTTAGATAAGGTGTTGGAGGTTGAGAGGAAAATGGATGGCAGGATCTAGGGTTTTTGTTTGTATTAAGGATGAGGGAGGCATGGACATTTTTGTAGGCAAGTGGAAATTGTGAGAATTGGAATGGCATCCCCTGCTGGGAAGGACATTGTGAGCTCTGGCCTTGAAAAGAAAGCATGTGACTTTAAGGTCCAGAAGTGACCTTTTCTGGGGTTTCTCAGCATCAGGAAGTGACGTTTGCCACCTGTGGGTCCTGTCAATCAGAGGTACCAACGAATTAACTTGAAGCTGTGTATATAGATGGCCCCATTTCCTGTTTCACAGGAGGCTTCTGGGAGGAACAAGGCCTTTCATTTAGGGACTGTGGATTGGCAGGAGGACAGATGCTCGGCTCTCTTAGATAGTTAGATGAAGTTTGCTTTTTACCTTCCTCTCTTCGCTAACTTCTGATGCACTTTAATAAATACTTGAAAGTTTAAACTCTTGCTAAAGCTTCTAATTTAAGGAGACTGCTCATTAGATTTTAGACACCATAGCTAGAATTTTAGGCCCTTACATAATGTTCTAGGAATAGAGTTTCTAGTTCATAATTCTCATATTCCTTGAGATTTATCGTTTTGAGGTCGGTAGAATCTGTCAAATGACTATATTTTACTTAGCATGTGATAATAGCACTTATTTTAACTTGCTTTAGAGCAGCTAACCAGACAAAAAGTTATTTTATGGAAAATATATATTAGGCAAATATCACATTTTTTAAAAGTTTTCATCCAAATTTCCTTTAAATTTTTTTTTTCTGTAAGTAAAAAATACTTTTTTGGTTAACATTTAGAAAAGAAATACATTAAATAATATGTGGAAACAGATAAAATCAGTTGAGAGATAGATACAGCTCAGCTCATTGGAAAAAATGACGATTTGGCATCTGAAGAACTGGATTCAAATCATTGTTCTTCTCCTTACTACCTGTATGATGTCACATAACTTGGCCTCAGGTTGATCATCTGTAAAAAGTATTATGTGCTAGCTAACCTCTACGTTGTCTTCTATTGATGATCCTAAGATGATGTGGCAGACCACATTCAAAAGGGAAAAGAAAAAATAAACCTAGTATGTTTTTGGTCTTGCTAACCTTTAGAGTATACTTTCGTTTTGTACCTAGACCTAAATAACTTTTTGAGGAAGGTAAGTACTTGTGATTTCTTAAGTCCTAGTGTCACCCTGTGACATGGTAATTCAACTGAAAATGCACTTATTTGATAACTACTATGCATCAGTCACTGTGCTATTCACTGGGGATACAAAGACAGAAACAGTCCTTCCCCATCATGGGAGCTTATATTCTAATGAGGGGAAACATGTATATAGATAAGTAAATTAACATGCATATAGATATATGTGTGTATGTATATATATATATATGTGTGTGTGTAAGTATATATGTGTGTAGACACGCATGTGTGCAGCAACACATATATACTTCTTGTTGTTTATCCTTCATTCTTCAAGAAGATCATGACAACAGGAGGTGATATCATGACTTGCAGTAAACTGGATTTAATTAAGGGAGAGCTGTGCAAGATCACCATTCTCTCTCTCTTCTCCAAAGCCATCTAGGTCCAGTGGTAAGATATACATCAGGATGATGGGAGATGGCCCTGGATGTTTGAGGCAATTGAGGTTAAGTGACTTGCCCAGGGTCACACAGCCAGTAAGTGTCAAGTGTCTGAGGCCAAATTTGAACTCAGGTACTCCTGACTCCAGGGCCAGTGTTTTATCCACTGTGCCACTAGCTGCACCATACATACATATGTACACACACACACACACACATGAAACAGGGAAGACAGTTGGGTGGCAATGCTCAACCTAAATTTTGAAAGAAACTAGGGCTTCCAAGCAGTGGAGCATTCTGGGAAATCACTCTGCCAGTAGAACATGTAAATACACCAAAGCCAAAGATAGAATGGGGTGTGTGGGGGCAGCTAGGTGGTGCAGTGGATAGAACACCAGCCCTGGAGTCAGGAGTACCTGAGTTCAAATCTGGCTTCAGATGCTTGACACTTACTGGCTGTGTGACCCTGGGCAAGTCACTTAACCCCAATTGCCTCACCAAAAAAAAAAAAAAAAAAAGAATGAGGTGTATTAAGAAATTTAGTCAGAACATAGATTATGTCACAGAATATTGTGAAATCAGCTTGGAACAATATATTGGAGGCAGAATGTAAAGGGTTTTAAATGTCAGAGGAATTTAAACATCATCAAAGAAATAGGGGGCTATTACAGCTTCTTAAGCAGAAGAAAGACATGATCAGTCCTATGTTCTAGTAATATTAATTTGTTATCTATGTTGAAACTAGGGGAAAGAGGGAACAAATTGGAACCTAGTCAAATTAGAGGTCTACCTCAATAGTCCAAGGAAAAGTGATGAAGTTCTTAATTAAGGCGATGCCTATGTGAGTAGAATGAAGGAGAAGGTGCAGGTGATATAATAAAGATTGCTGATGACTGTGAGGTCAGAAATATCAAACCCATGTCCATGTGCAAACTGTTCGGTATCAAGGAAAGAATAACATGGTAGTAGGTTTTAATCTCTATAAACTGATGGTGAAGACTAGAAGGAGTTAGAATGGGTCACCACTATCCCTCAGTTTTATTTCACATTGTTCATTCACCCCACTCCAAAAGTAACCACACCTATCACCTCATCAACTTTCTTGGACAATGGGGCATGAATCTGAAGGTAAGGATAAAGGGAGATGAAGAAAATGAAAGCACACATTGGGGAAGTTAGGGGAGACAATAATAAATCATTTTAATTAAATCAGAAGCCATAGAATGAAATTGAATCAGCCAAAAGAAACTAAGCAATAATTTGTCTTTTGGCACCTTACTCACCATCCCAAGAATACTCATGTAGGTTTGTATAGGGCCACGATATATATCAGCGACTTAAACCAGACTGTTGTTGAATTATTTCTGCCATATCTGACTGTTCATGACCCCATTTGGGGTTTATCTGCCCAAAATACTGAAGTGGTTTGTCATTTCCTTCTCCAATTCATTTTACAGATGAAAAAACTGAGGCAAACAGGGTTAAGTGACTTGCTGAGGGTCACACAGCTAGTACATTTCTGAGGCCAGATTTGAACTCAGGAGGCGGGAGTCTTCCTGACTTCAGTCTGGTCACTCTATATACTGTACCACTTAGCTGCCCCTTTACCATACTGGCTATCTGTATTGTTCTACTTCAAGTATTCACTCCCAAACTTCATTTTGGTATGGCCACCTATGGCCTTTTGACTTTAACTGTGGACTCTCACATCCCCAGAGAGTCCTTGGTTCTAATTCTGGCTTATGGAATGGATAAATGGATTGCCTAGGAACCTGGGCAGGTTTATTTAAGCACTTTGTCATTGAGTTTGCTCAGTTGTAAAATGGGGGGATATTATCTCAGATATAACCCTCCAAGACCATAAAACTTGTTATACATATGACCTGAATTTGTTTCTCATCTCCTCTAACTTACCAAGTCTTTTTGTCTGTCACTGATATCCAGCCTTCTTCCTTTTCTTCATTTCCCAGTTCCTCAATTCTCTGGACTTCCCTCTCTAATTACACTTTCCCCTCTCCAATTGTGCTCCAGCTAATGCTCTACTTTGCCCTCTCCCTTTGAATCTGTCACACTCTACCATATTAACTGTGAGGCATCACCTCCTTGTGCTGAAACAGGTAGCAATTGCTTTGGATACATACCCTTTGAGTTACACCTACAAACATATTGAGCACCATCGTTTAGCAGCAGGTCTCAGCCTTTAATTCTCCCATTCAGAAGCAATAATACCACATTCTGAAGATAAAGGGTTTAATTTTCAAAGCAACTCGCACAACTCCCAGGCTTCTTTTCTGAGGATTTGCATGAAACCTCACGTACAACTTTGAATGTGTGCCTTCAGCAAATCTGCAGTGTTTAAAAAGGAAATGTTTTGAGCAAATAGACAAGGTGATACATGTGTACAGATGCATGCACATATACATATGGTATATACATGAATAGTGAATTTATAAAACTAAATAGACATATATGTATACAAAAATCATCTTTTATTCCATAACAGTTAGTCCGGGAAGAGCATCTTTGCCTTTGTAATGTAAATATTGCTTTAAGGGATAGTTACTCAGGTTAAAATGAAAGCAGGGATTATTGAAGCCTTCATCTAAGGTTGGACCTGAAACCCTGCTTGAAATTTTAAGCATTTTTACTACCTTTCTTACTAATGCTTCTATTTCTGACCCCTTCTACTTGTGTTACTTGTGACTAAGCGTGAAAGATGTTATTCATTATTTATGACACAGAACTAAGAGAATACCCTAAAGGAAACTCTATTTACAATATATCCCACCTGGGTGAGAAGGATGGGCAATTAAGGGAGTAAGATTCAGTAAAAGGCCATTATCTGACTTGCTCCCAAGCCTAATTTCAAATGTAGGGAAATCCTGACAAGAAAAGGATCTAGTTTTGGAACTACAGAGCCAACTCCAACCTCCTCTGTCCATGTGAGATTGTCTATCTCTAACACTTTGTCTGAGTTACAGGTGAAATTTAGGGCCATGCTCAATGTAAACAAAAGGGAATGTCATCCTTTTTCACCTCTGTGAGTCCCATCTAAACAGAAAAGGTGGGCTTACTGGGTATACAACCTGGCACACGTTCTACACTCCATTTCCCCTTTCATCAATACCTTCCTGGAAACAGAGTCAAGTGACAGCTGATGTAGTAGCAGTTACAGCTAATGGATGTAGGGCAGCTAGAACCCACATCAATAAGGAATCCCTGAGGCAGAATTGCAGTATCCTAGATCCTGGATTCTGTCCCGTCTCAATGTTTAAAAACAAGGGCAAGGGGCGGCTAGGTGGTGCAGTGGATAAAGCACCGGCCCTGGATTCAGGAGTACCTGAGTTCAAATCCGGCCTCAGATACTTAACACTTACTAGCTGTGTGACCCTGGGCAAGTCACTTAACCCCAATTGCCTCACTAAAAAACAAAAACAAACAAACAAAAAAACAAGGGCAAAACAATTAAGAAATGAGTTTAGGTATGCCTTATTTGTGGAAAATGTAGCAGCTATACATCTCAAAACAAAACCAATATGTGAGCATTCGCAATTATAAACAAATAATCTGGGGGTGTTTTCCTCTTTGAAAAAAAAGGTTTCTTAAATGTCAAATGTCAAATATAAATTAATTTGCTCACAATATAGTGGCTGTCACCTAGTAGAGACTTAACACATTTTTAAGCATTTGTTAATCTGTTACTAAATGCCAGGGACTATACTAAGTACTTTACAAACATTATCTCATTTGAAAATGTTTATTGATTGATGGTTGTCTGATTCAGGAATGAATACTTTAAATAAAATTAGTTAATAATAATGGTGATGATGATGCTGCTGCTTACTGTATGCCAAGCATTGCATTAAGTGCTTTCTAATTATTATCTCATTTAACCCTCACAATATCTCTGGGAGATGGTGTTATCATTACTCCCATTTTACAGAGGTAGAAACTGAGGTAAAAAGAGGCAAAGTAACTTGCCCAGGTAGGACAGAAAACATAAAAAAGCACATTCATAAAAACAGAAAAATCAAGGAGAATTATTAAAATGCCATGGTGTTCACCTTATAGGAAACACCAAAAACTAGTGAGTAAAGTGCTGGATCTGGAGTCAGGAAGATCCTGGTTTCAAATACTACTATTTATACTAGCTATATGACTATAGATGGACAAGTCATTTTACTTCTTTTTTTTTTTTTTTTGCAGGACAATGGGGGTTAAGTGACTTGCCCAGGGTCACACAGCTAGTAAGCCTCAAGTGTCTGAGGCCGGATTTGAACTCAGATACTCCTGAATCCAGGGCCAGTGCTTTATCCACTGCGCCACCTAGCTGCCCCCTCATTTTACTTCTTTAAGATTTGTTTTGTCATATGTAAAATGGGGGTGGTGATAATGTCTGTAGTACTTGCTTCAGGGAGTTGTTTTGAAGCTTGAATGAGTACAAATCAGCATTCTTTCTATTCCTCATATCCATCATTCCAACTCATATTACATTCCTTTGCATTTGCTCTGTTCCGTGCCTGGAATACACTAAATCCTCATTGTCACCTCTTACAATCCCTAGTTTCCTCCAACACTAAGCTCAATCATCACCTTTGACATGAAGCCTTTTCTGATCCGGCCAGTTACCAGTCCCCTTCCCTCTTTATCTTGTATCTAGTTTGCTTTCGCTCTTTTTCACATGTTTTCTTCACCATTAGAATCATAGCTCTTGGGACAAGGAGTGTTTCTTCACTTCTGTCTTTCTATTCTCAGAACCTGGCAATTTTTCTCATTATTGCAAAAGGAAACACTATGGGGATCCCTTGAAAGTAATCTTAATTACTTTAAAATATCACTTTATTTATTTATTTTTAAGTCAGTACACACACAACTTTTGGAAAACTTCCCTTAACAAAATGTGGCATGCTGTTCTAACCTATGCCTCACTTGCCTGCCCATTTCATAAGTTGGAAATTTCAACACCAACACTTAATGTTATTTTACTGGAGCACATCAGGCATTGCTACTATCTATCTGTTTGCATTTGCTTTTGTGGGGGGGGGGGGTGTCAATGAGGCTTAAGTGACTTGCCCAGGGTCACACAGCTAGAAGGTGTCAAGTGTCTGAAGCTGGATTTGAACTCAGGTCCTCCAGAATCCAAGGCTGGCACTTTATCCACTGCGCCACCTAGCTGCCCCTTGCATTTGCTTTTATTAAAAATAATAGCTCTGTGATTTTTTTCCTCACAGTTACAATATATTTTCATGCTAGAACAGAAAATAAAAAAGAAAGACCTTTCTGAGTCTTTCCAAGTTTCTATTCATAAGGGCTACAGAAAAGGCAGCAAGTCCCCACAAGTCCATTAAGAAATTAATTATAAAATTAAATATTAAATTCATGATTGATACTTATTTGCAGATAGCTACTTTTAAAATATTTTTTCAATAATAATGTAATAAAAGACATTGTAGATTCTACCAAGTATCACTTGAATACTGGTAACTCTAACAATGAAGTAGGAGAGAGTTCAGTAATTATTAGGAATTAACAGGAGGAAAATTAACAGGACCCCTGCCCCAAAAGTAATAAAACTAGGAAAATATTGTAGTTTTTTCTCCCATAAGACACATAATACAAAGGTGGTTTCTAGCAAACTAGGACAGAAGAATCTCTTGGAGGACCTTTAAATGAACAACTTCCCCCCCCCCCATTCTAACCATGATGCTAGAAACCAGGAGTCAGAGATAATACTTTAGAAAAAACAGCTTTCAAGTCACAAACTAAATTTCCATATTGGCTCAGGAAGCCTATCACTGGGAACATAGGTTATAAAATAAAACCATTTCTTTGTTCTCTATTTCCAGAATGATCTTACTTTTCTTTAATTCATACGCAGACGTTGAAAGGAGCCTCTTCATAACATACATGAACAAGCATGGTACAGAAAATGAGCTCCAGGTTTGAAGTAAGAGGGTTTGAGCACAAGTCCTGTTAATGCCTGTGGGACCAAGGACAAGCTCATTAACCTCCCTGGGCTTCAGTTATCTCATTTGTAGAATGGGGGAAGGGAGAGGATTGTTCTAAATACACTCCAAGGCCTCTCTAGCTCTTTGATTTGTTCCATCTTATCCTGCTCCAATGAAAGATATCTGCCATGTCTTCCTGACTTTTCATATATGATTTCAGTTATTACCACATGTCTGGAGTTAATTCTGTTCCATGTACCATATGATGATCATTTTAGAGCTTAAAGGAACTCAGAGGCCATCTAGATCAACCCCTTCATTTTATATAGGAGGAAACCCAGGTAGGTTAAGTCATTTGACCAAGGTCAAAGGTCAGAGCCCATACTCACCTTTTGAATTCCTTGCTCAACTTGTGTGACATGTCGAAGTTAGTCTTTTCCTGATCCCACCTCCCTCACCCTCACTCCAGCTTTGTTTGTTTTCTCTTACCCCTACCAAAGACTTTGTATTGACTTCTTATAAGCTCACTTGGGTACACAATCCCCTACTTCCACCACCACCTCCATAGGACAGGATGAAAGCTCTTTGAGAGCAGGGACTAATTTGATTTTTCTCCTTATATTACCAGTACCTACCATAGGGCTTCAAAAAGTTAATAGCAGATGCTTCACATAATTCTTGTGGAAATGGAATGAATGAATGGACTCTTTCTCCCAGGTAGAGGGGACTGTTTTATGACCTCTAAAATCACAGGAGTTGTCAAAAGCAAAAGGAGACATTTTTCTTTCATATAAGATGTAGTCAAGTATTTTTTAACCAAAAATAGATAATGATTTTATTTTATATTGTATTTATTTGTGAATTAGTATTAAATTTTATCTTCAGGTTTCAGGAAAGGGAAGGAAAGGGGATTATTTTTCTCAGTAAAAGAAAACACATATTTCCAAGTTAATAACAGCAAAACACCCAAGCATATCTAGTCTTTCCCACACCTATCTTCCTACCACCACTCTTCCCCACCCCTATACACTATCTCTACATCCAACAAAGCCAATATGGCAGTGGTCTCTTGTAGAGGCAGATCTTAACTTCAAATGAAAGATTTTTTTGAGTTAGGAACAAGAATGACATCAAAATGTAAAGACTGACAAATTTAGCAAAGGCTGAGGGGCAATTCCCTTGCCTATAGTTTCTTTTTACAAGAACCATAATTTCATTGGACTAGATGACTCCTGGTAAGGGAATGCCAAGGAGAAACAGACCAGAAATTCTTCTGCAACTTAGAGGCTTAGAAAGTGATCTGAGGCACCTAAAGGGATGCTGACTCATTCTGTATGCATCAGAGGCAGTGCTAGAAGTGAGGGCTTCCCTTTCCTCTACTCACAATGTTCCTCTGCTTTAATAATGATTATAATAGTATAAATTTACATAGGACATTAAAAACTGTAATGAAGCTAGCAATAAGCATTTATTAAGAATCTACTATATGGGAGCAGCTAGGTGGTGCAGTGAATAAAGCAGCAGCCCTGGATTCAGGAGGACGTGAGCTCAAATCTGGCCTCAGACACTTGACATTTACGAGCTGTGTAACCCTGGGCAAGTCACTTAACTCTCATTGCCCTGCAAAAAAACTAAAACAAAAAACAAACAAAAAACAACAATGAATCAACTATATACTAGGCTTTATGCTTAGTGAAGGGGATACTAAAAGAATTAAAAGATGAGTCCCTGCCGTCAAAGAACTTGTTGGTATTCATCCTACCTTTCTTGAAAAGCACCAATGAGGGTGATAGCTTAACTTTTGAGTGAATTGTATTTAAGTGAAGCAGAGCTGTGCAGTCATCCATTCTCTCCTCCAGAGTCATCAGAGTCCAATGGCAATGTAAGAGTTAAGGTAACTGGCAATGGCCTGGGAAGCAGTGGGTGACCTTGGCCTTTTAAAATTAAGGTCTTTCCCAGTTCTCATTTTATCTGAGACAACACCTATTCAATAACTAAAGGCTAGGTAAGAATTGAGACAAAATATGCCCTAGTTTACCATAACAAAATTATCAATCTAGGAAGGGAAGACCCTCAGAGTTTTGGGCCAGAACACCAAACAATTGCTTTTTTGCACTCACTCTAAACCGTCAAAATCCAAAACATGAACAATGGAAGCTTGGGCTGGGGCTAATTATTGGACATTCAATGAAAACCAGAGTGATGTAAACAGATATCTACAATGCAAGTTATAAACAGAATAAATAAGAAATAATTAATAGAGGGAAGGCACTAGAATTAAGAGGGGTCAGGAAAGGCTTCCTCTACAGGATGGGATTTTAGGAAACTTAAAGAAAGCCAGGGAAAGTAGTAAGTATAATTAAGGAGGGTGAGCATTTCAGGAATGAAGGATAGTCAGAAATGCACAGAACTGAGAGATAGAATATCTTGTTCATGAAACGTTCAGGGGCCCAGTACAGGGTGGGGAATAAGATATAAGACTGGAAACATAGGAGAGGGCGAGGTTACAGAGGGCTTTATATGACAAATAGAGCACTTTGAATTTGATCCTGGAGGCAATAGGAAACCACTTGAGTGTACTGAGTGGGGGTTGGGAGGAGTATAGTACATGTGATGTTGTTTGGACCCATCATTTAGGAAAATCACTTTAGGGGCTCGTTAGAGGATGGTTTGGAGTGGGGAGAAACTTGAGGAAGGAAGATATATTGGCAGCTTACTGCAGTAGTCTCCGCATGAGGTGACAAGGACCTGTATTGCAGTGGGCAGTGTCAGAGGAGAAAAGGGGCATCTCAGAGAGACATTGCAAAGGTGAAATTGGCAGGCTTTGGCAACAGATCAGATAGGGAGAGTCAGAGATAGTGAGGAAGGAGCACAGAACACCTTGTAGGTCCTGAGCCTGGGTGACTGGGAGGATGGTGTTGCCCTCCAAAGTAACTGAGAAAGTAGGAGGGGAGAGAGAGTTTAAAGGCAAAGATAATAAGTTCAGTTTGGGAATGCTGAGTTTAAGATGTCTATTGGTCATCTGGTCTGAGATGTTTGAAACATATTTCAATGAGTGAGATTGGAAGTCAGAACGGGGATTGAGGCAGAAAAGATAGATTTGGGAATCATCAGTGTAGAGATGGTAACTAAATCCATGGAAGCTGATAAGATCAACAAGTGAAGTAGTATATAGGGCGAAGAGGGCCCAGGACACAACCCTGAGGAACAAATAGAGTTAGAGGGCATGATCTGGAGGAGAATCCAGCAAAGGAAACTAAGGAGAGGTCAGATAGCAGGAGAACCAGGAGAGAAGGGTGCCAAAACAAACAAACAAACAATCCAGAGAGAAGAGAATGTCAACAAAGAGAGAGTACAAAAGGCTGCAGAGAAATCAAGAAGAATGAAGACTGAGAAAAGATCATCGAATTTGGCCAAGAAATCATCAGTAACTTTGGAGAAATCAGTTTTATTTATGGCATTTTAAAGTTTGCAAAGCTGCTTATATATCTACATATGTACATATATGCCATATATGTAGGTGTATATGTATACTTACATCATGCACAAACATATATACTCTTTCTACACACACACACACACACACACACACACACACACACATACACACACACATCTCATTGAACCTTACAAAAAACCTGTGAGGCAGATGCTTAGGTGATCATTATCTACATTGTTCAAGTGGGGAAACTGAGACTGATTTGAACCTTGAATTGCCTGACTAAAATCCAACACTATTTTATTGCCTTATTGTAAGCTATAAAGGTGCTTTCTCTGCCTGCTACTTGTGAGATGGGTTGTATAAATATTTGTATCTCCATTTTACATGTTCAGATAGATGAATTTACTTGCCCAAAATCATATAGCTACCAACTTAGTTGGGATACAATCACAAACTTCCTTTATCCAGGGCAAACTTTCATAATACTGTCAAATGTCACTTAAATACTTGTAATGCCAACAGTGAAGGAAGAGCGAGTTTAATGATTATTAGTAATTAACAAGAGAAAAATTAACAGAACCCCTACCCAGAAAGTAATAAAACTGAGAAAGGAATGTGTTTTGCCCTCCCATGAGACACATAATATAGAAGCAATGTGTAGTAAACCAAGATAGAAGAGTCTTGTGAAAGTCATTTAAATGATCTACTAATTTTCTTATAGTAACCATTTCCTGTAACATAGGAATAGAGGAAAAGAAGAGAAGGGAAAGGTAGAAACATTTATTTAGTGCCTACTTTGTGCTATACATTCTGCTTAGCACTTCATAAATATAATCTCCTTTTATGTTCACAACAATCCTGGGAGGTAGGTGCTGTTATTATCTTTTTTTAAGATGAGGAAATTGAGGCAAAGAGAAAATAAGTGGCCACACAGCCAGTTATTGTCTGAGATAGCATTTGAACTCAAGTCTTCTTGACTCCAGACCTGTTGCTTTATCCAATGCACTGCACAGTTACCTTTAAGGGCTAAAATTGGGACTGGAGCAAAGCTGTTAATTCACTAGTGTAGGGAACTCTGGTGAGGATCCACTCTACTGATGCTAGTTGGCAGTTAGTTTCTCTGCAACTTAAATTTACTTGCCCAGAGCAGTAAGAAATTAAGGACCTCCCCAGAGTCACATAGTTTATGTGTGTCAAAGGAAAGTTTACTACCTACTATATCACACTGGCTCTTAGGTGAGGCATGGTATCTGCTCCCACCCATTTGAAAGCCAAATCCAATGCCAGTACTGATTTTCATGATACAGGTATGTATTCACACATTTGTGCTGAAAAGGGTTCATAATCTCCCTTCTCCAAACCTTATGAAAGAAATAGAAAAATCTAATTTCCCATATTTTCAATAATTAGATTTTTAAAGGAGGGGAAGTTGAAATAATTGAGTGCTTTGGAGAAAAAGATCCACTTGTAAGAACCTGATATTTTAATAACAGTGAGATTTCTTAGAAAAAACTAACCTTAAAAAGTTATCCCTGACATGTATGGTTTTTCTCACCACTGTGACATTTTTTTAAGCATGCAGTATCACTTTTGTCAGGTTCACATGACAGAAACTTCTTTAATTTACTATCTATATGTTCAAGTATATCAGATGATGTTGATTTATCTATGTAAAAAGCAAGATAATAACAAGTGGCACAGGGGAATTATTTCTCTTTTGGCCAGTGCCTTTGAATCATAGGCTGCATTGCCCTGCTCAGCTGTTTACACTGGACAGGGTCCAGAAGAGCATAGCACTGTGGGAGATGCCAGAAAGATACATTGTTATGTAGCAACTGAAACAAGAGTTATTTTCTATGCAAACTCAAGAGGACAACAAAATGATCTGTTTGACAATTGATAGGTGGAATATTCATTTTTAATTTTCGCTTTCAGTTGAGCTCAATTTTTGTTCAAAGAAGGCATATTGCTCTTTGAAGAAGGTGAAATGAGTGATGATTTTTGGATATGACTCCTACGGCAGCTTTGCTGGATGAACCACTTGAATGTTAAAGCGCAAATTAGTGATTGCCTTGATTAGTAATAATCCTTACTGGCTCAGGCATCAGTGTATCAAAATGAGCTGGGAGGGGGAGAGAGCCCTAAAGGTATAAACCAAGGTAAGTTGGGTTCCTGTAATAAAACTCCATTCTGATCGTCCGTTTAGTGCCATCCTGCTAGTTAAGACTCCACAGGTAATAAAACCGGCATGTTTTCTGTTCTCTGTGGTGAAAGCAGCAGTACTCTGCCATTCCCAGAACTTGCTCACAGCTTTGACAGCCAGCATCGTTGTTGTTTGGTTTATTAGCTTCCCAGGGCTAATGAGGTTGCCAGGTATTGCAGCTGTGCAGAAGTATAGAGTTTCATTTTACAGGAGTGACTTTGCATGGAATTTTGTGAAAATTTCATAACAGAGAAATTTTTGGCACTTCGGGAGAGAGAGCAAAGTTTTCATTCTCCTTGGCAGGATCCCTCCTTGGCATGGAGGTGCCCAAGAGTCTTTGCCTTTGGGGACTGAAGTCATTCTCAGGTCCAGTCTTCTGAAAGTGTACTGACCTTTACTGTATTGTGATGGACCCTTTCTTGGTGTCATTCATGTATTAAGCCATGGAAGTTAAAGATCAATGTAACATTCCACTCCCTTTTGGGCAATGAGAGGAAGGAAAATCCTGTCATTGCATCACCAAGCAAACCTTGAGAGCCAAGTAGGTCTGAGGTATCCTGGAAGAGGTTTTGGAAGATGAGTTATAGCATCTAAAATCAAGCCAAAAAGCAAGTAAGCACAGAGTCAAATGAAAATGGAAGAAGTGAGTTAGGAGGTTATCATCAGTAATTAATAACATAAACACCTAATACAGAAAAGATCATTCAGGAAAAATAGGGAAGCTATATGGCATAAAGGAAAGCGAACTATCTTAGGTCTTTCTCCTGTTCTGTTTCCTTGTGGTCTTGAACAAGTCATCTACCTTCAGGGGTTTCAATTTCCTCATCTGTAAAATCAGCGGTTGGACTACTTCAAGTTTAAGCTTCCTTTTGGCTCTAATGTTCTGTGCTATCTTACCTATCTATATTCATTGCCAGTGGTTAGCAAGTTATTTGAAGAGTTTTCAAAAGTTGCTAAAAATAACTTTGTAACCTTAGAATATCTTCAATGTAGAAGTTTAATTATACCAGCAAGTATACACAATTTTTCTTACCCCACTATATTGCCCTGCCTGAATCTGTTTGTGCCTCAGTTTCTTTGACTATGAAATGAGTAGGCTAGAATAGATAGTCATTAATATACTTTAAATTTTAAGTCTAGGATCCATATAATTTGATATGATATTAAAAGAAAAGAAATTAATTACATCTCTGTATCTCAGGTGCATATCTAAGATTAAAAGCTTGTTAGTGACAGTGACAAAGATCTCTCTATGAAACACCTGACTCAGGAACATGAACAGTCTTCAAAAATGTATTTTGATATTAATCTCCACTACTAGATGTGAATACTACTAAGGCTAATATGGATCAACTGTTCATGACTGAATTCATTACTAAGCATTTGTCCAGAAATTTTGATCTAATAAAAATATTGCTAAATCTTTCCATTAAAGATAAAGGATTGGGCAGCTAGGTGGCACAGTGGATAAAGCACCAGCCCTGGATTCAAGAGTACCTGAGTTCAAGTCCAGCCTCATACACTTGACACATTAACTGTGTAACCCTGGGTAAGTCACTTAACCCTCATTGCCCTGCCAAAAAAAAAAAATCATAAAATAAAAGAGTTGAGTTCATCATCATGCTACCTATAGAAAACAAGGGTTGATATCAGTTTTCAGTATATTTAGTACAGTGGAAGCAGTCCCTGACATTATGTGAATTGACTTAGAGCAAGCAGGGCAATGTGGGAGAATTGACTGGCAAGTAAGGGAGTATGAGAGTATCCAAAATAATGATATATAATAAGTAGATGAGGGGAGGAAGAATATAGGAGAACAGAAATCAAATATTATATCCCTCTTCCTACTTCTCTTCACCCCTTTCAATCCAGCCTTGATTCCTCCTCTTCTTGTTGGAGCTGAAGAGCCAATGTATTCTTCTCTGCAGTTTAATTTAGAGGAAAGAGAACTAGAGTGGGGCAATTTGAGATGTTCAGAAAAAGCCATAGTCCAGGCAAAAGAGTCCACAGCATATAACAAGAGCAATGTGATGGGCTGGAGAATTCTGGGAGTTGAAATATTTGGGTTCAAGCCCTGGCTCTGCTACTTTCTTCCTCCATGACATTATCAGGCTCTCTGTTAAATGACAGACTTGGACAAGGAGAGCTATAGTTACTTCTAGCCCCTACGAATATACTCAGCTCTTGCCACCAGTTAGAAAAAGGGAGAGACAGAAAGAGACATACAGACAGAAAAACTGAGAAACAGAAATACAGAGAAACAGAAAGACAAAGACAGAAACAAAAAGAGAGACAGAGAGACAGAGACAGAGCGGGGGAGGGAGGAAAGGAGGGAGGGAGAGAAGGAGAGAGCATCCAGCTTTGGGGGAAAAAAAGACGAACATGTTCTTCTCGTTGTTCTCCAGTTCTAATGACCCTATGCAAAAGAGACCCTAAGTAAAAATTGCTATTTAATAGCTTATTCCTTTCTTGTGGTTCATCTTCCCTAGATGCCCAAGTTTCCTCAAACAACAGTTAACAGGTCGGCAGGATGGAGGAGTGTAATAGGGTTTTCCAAAAATCACAGCACAGAGGCAGGGCCTATCCTGCTTTTACACAAGACTGGCTCTGTCCTAATATATAGTAATCCAGATAGGCCCAGTAAAAAGCACAAACTCGATCCAGAAACCAAGAGAATATCTCTTGACAATTAGCATGGCCAAAAGGCTTCCTTAAATGCTAATTGTGGATCAAGGTGAAATGTGACACTTCAGCACAACAGATACTCCAATACATAAAAATCATTCTCTCAATCCTCCTGTATTATCCTGCCAGCATCTGAGATCAGTATTCTGTTTTCCCTTGGTAAGGTGATGAAATCATTAACATCAGAAGCAATAAAGGCATGTAGTCCCCTTCATTGTTGAGGTGTTGGTGACATCATTTACTGAAAGAGAAGAAACAAAGGGTCCTGAACTCAGCTCTTGGCAAATGGCAACATTGTCAGCTCTCTTTGGAGCCAAGTAAGCAAAGAAGATTAAATTGGTAATTCATATACACCCGAAAGTCAGCATTCATTTTCCACTCATCCAATTTCTAATAAGTGGTTTTTGATGTTGTTTGTTTTAGCATCCATCTTGGGAACATTACTACCACCACTAATCCCCCAACTACAAACAAGGGAATATCTAAATCAGTTTTTCCCCCCCTAGGCTGTTGCAAATACATAGTTCCAATAGTAGGATGGGGATACCCTTCCAGATTAGGAGAGACAACTGAGACCTGGCCTTAGAAACAAAAACAGCTACAATAACAATGATAACAACAACAATACTAAATCAAATCATTGTTCCTAGCTAGATGGACAGGTGGCAGTGTACCTTACTGGTTGGCTCATTTGGATAAGGCCCAGTAGAAATGAGACCATGGTGAAACACCACCATCCATAACTGCCAGGTGACTTTATAAAGGGGGGAAATGTTTTCTAAGCCCACTTTGACCCCTGCGTCCAGCAAGATATTTTGGTAATGTGTGTTATATTTGACAAAGGGCACCTGTGAGAGAGAATGGATGGTTTCATTCAACTTGCACACTGATCACAGGAAAATACTTCAAAGAGGAGCTTGGATTTAGAGCTCATTAAGATTGAATCAGGATAGAGGCATTTAAGATAACTTGAATTTTTGTAACAATTTAAGGTTTACAAAGTGCTTTCTTCCTTTCGCATCTATTTTAGTGAAGAGGAGATACATTCGGGCTTAGAAGGACCCAGTCAACTGCCAGCTACTATGAATCTGAACCTATATGTTAACCCAGAGCTCCTCTGACTCCTTTCTCACTATCCCTTCTTTTCCCCTCATTACAACAGCAACAAGAAGTCACTGTGAGAAATGATTATTAATAATTAATATCTTGGGGAAATTCAAAGGCTCTCTCCCCTTCTAAATTCTTCATTTTAAAAAGTTCAGTAGTCTCTTGTAGGACATTGCTGATAAGATTATTTTAACTCTCCATATTGGTCAGACCCCACTCAATCTTACAAGAAATTTAATCTGAGGTGGGGAACTGCTTGTGTTTTACTCAAGCTTGAGTGGAGACAGATCCTTTTGTCTACATAGTCCAAGGCTGAATGTGTTCTGGTATAGAGATATTTTCTCTGCCCAAGGGTGACATGATGATGGGTGATATCAGCCCCTCAGTGGAAGAATATATATACTGCAAGCCCATTGCCAAGATTGTCCTTTGGGCTTTGACTGTCAAATGACCATCTATTATTAATAATCTTCTGGCCTTATTAATTAAAGTGATTAAATTTCTAAAATCTCTGTCTCTCAACCTTTTTAATAGTCATATCACCAAATAAGGCATAACCTGAAATAGAAACAATAGAGATGACTATTGTATAGAGCTAATGTAAAAACACACTCACAAAGGGATTGCTTCACAGGGAGACAGAACTGGGATATTGAGAGAAATCCCCCCTCCCAAAATGAAATATTATGAGGATGTGCCTGAAGCAATCGACAGAACGGTGAGTGCTCATCACCCATCTACTCAATCAAATTTAATTCTATTCAATAAGCATTTATTAAGCCTCCATCCTATGAAAGGTTTAGTGCTGAGCACTTGAGTTATGTGGGGGGAAAGCAACCTAGTCCCTCTTCTTTAGCTGCTTCACGGAGGAAGTGGAGTAGAGTCTGGAGATGACTGCCTAAGCAGGAGTAATTCCAGGCAAAGAGCAGAAGTGGCTCTCCCAGCATTCCCGCTTGAGACAATAGCACAACTCCAGAGCCTACTGTTCTTCACACACACACACACACACACACACACACACACACACACCGCATTCCTAAAGCCCAGGGATAACAGTGACAGGGATTTCTATTCTTGAGTCTATGTAATCTGGTTTCTGAGACCTAGCCACAGATCTGTGTGACTGACCTGGATAGATCAGTTCACTGATTTACAAAATTATTGGGAGTTGGGAGGAGTGAGCCCCAAGATCTGGTAATTTCACTAATAAGAAGAGTTTTGTTACCTTGCACTACAAAGAATTTTCAACTGATTTTATAACAATTATTGGACCCCTCACAGAAATGGGGACAAAATATATTGACGTCAGGCAGGAAAAACCGATGATTACTCCCAGACAAAAGTAGATTACTCCAGCTGAGAGACATCTGAGGCTGGGAAGAGACTGTTGGACACTGTGGGCCTGAGGGGGGCTAGGGAGATACAGGTGTGCCCTGTCATAAAGAGTTTCCTTCCCATCTTCCACCATTGAAGGGGAGGATGCAGTGGAAAGCAGGTGTTTGTAGTTGCATGGGGATATTTAGGAGTATCAGGAAGTAGCCTCAGGGCTGGTGTATGTCAATTGGTACTTTGAAAGAAAAGCTTGGGAGCTGGGAGCATAATCAAATGGAAGGAGTCAGCAACTGCATTCAGAAGGTGTTTTTGGATTCACATACACAAGAGATAGGAGTTCAACAGCAGTGGTCCTGTTTGTCAAGCAAAGAAGCCTGTAGAGGTACAAAACACTTTCTGTCCCACATTCCTCTACTCCCTGGGTGAGAGAAAGAAGGATTATTTTCCTTCCCCCTCTTATGGGAGGGGAAAAGGGTAGGCAGGTCTTAGAGATGGGATATTGTCACTCCATTAAGGAAGTCAGGGCAGCTGAGCTGTACTGGGTGGTGAAAAGGCAGCTAGAGGCAGGCATTCTGAGCATTTGATGCTAGCAACAGTTAAAGCAGGAGGAGGCAGATCTTTAGGTTGGTGTTACAGGCTGACTTGCATTACTTTGGGTGCAAAGCTAATTGTCTTAGAAGAAAAAAGACAGAGCCAAGTGAGAACTCTTCATGGTAGAACAGCATGGCTGCAGGAATCTGGTATTTCTATATGGTTTTCCTTCTATCTCTTTCCCCTGGCTTAATCTTGTGTAGTGGATGGTACCATGAGCTGCCTCAGATACCAATCATAGAAGAAACACCCAAAAGGTTAAAGCAATGTTTGAATATGGGTCAAAAGAATAATCTGCATCCACAATGATATCTTTTGAGCCTTTTCTAACCTTGGTGTCAAATGTCCACCTAAATTTAACAGCAATTTCTCAGGTCCTTACTATGTGTCAGTCACTTTGCTAGGCTACAAAGACCACATGAAGAGAGTCACTATCTTCAAGGGGGTTTAGGACTGTGGTAATCAGAGTTTATGAGACCCTGAAATAAGTCCTAGAATATGGTTATAAACAAATACTCAGTGGAAGGAAAAGGCAAAATGAGATGGAAAAAACAGTTAAATATCCAGCTTGACTAGAACAGTGGATATGAAGGGGAATGGTATGAAATAAGTATAGACCAATCACTGCCACCATATTGTAGAGTAAGAGCTATTAACGCTTTTTTTGTGTGCCAGAGACCTCTTTGACATTCTGGTGAATCCTATAGCTCCTTCTAAGAATAATGTTTCTTGACAACATTCATGATTGAGAGAGATGCCAATTTTCAGTAGAGGTTAATAAAAATTAAAAATGTAATTTTTTCCCATCCAAGTTCATGCATCCACTGAAATCTATCCATAGACTTTTTGGAGGTCTAGCTCAAGAATCTCTGTGTCAAGGACTTTGAATACCAAGACTCATGAAGTCTATATATGTAGACCTGGCATAGATAGAGATCAGGAATAGTAAACTCACATTGGATTCATTGTATTTCTGGTCTCTTAGAAATCAGGAAGTGAGAATGAAAGCATAAGACCAAGGAGGATAAGTTCCAGGTAATGAGTACATCTGTTAAAGGGGTGAGAAAAGGGATGAAGCACTGAAGACAGCAAGAAGTGGGTAGAGATAGGGAAGTGCACATGTGGAAAATTTCAATTCCTTACAATTTTGTCTTTAGCCATTTCTGTCCTTATTCAGAGGCCATTTTTGAGAAAGTGTGTAAAATGAAGGGGTTGAAATAGATAACCTCTAAAGACCCTCCAAGTTCTAAAATTGTTATTCTACCAAGCAGACAAGAAATGAAAAAACTCTAGGACATTATAATTTCAAAATTAACCTTGGAACTATCTTTGCTTCTCCCTCTTTGCTATAAATTTTTACTTTTTTATCTTCATATCTGACTGATTAGATTTCTAGCAATAGAAGGCAATAATAGGAATCACATGAAATGGAATATCACCTGAAAGTAATCTTGGAGACCATTTATTACAAACCCTCTCATTTTTATAGATACAGACCATACTGCCCAGAGAAATAAAGTAAATTGTCCAAAGTCAAACAGCTAGTTACAATCAGAGCCAAGACTGAAACACCTGATTCCCTGGGCAGGTCTCTTTCCACCACCACACACCATTCATCATAGGGTGGAATGGCAAAGTTGCTGTGGAGAAACCACAGGGAATTACATTCTCTTATTTCTTCTTTCAGGGCTAACCTGGATCATTATCGCTTTATAGCCCTGCTTCCTTTGTTGTGTTGTTGTTCTTTCCATTTACATTTCATAGTTATTGTGTATATTATTGTCCTTGTAGTCTACATTCAATTTGGTTTTCTAACTTTCATTTTTTAGTTCTTGATTTGGATGTATACCAAGTAAGCTTTAGCTGTAATATACTCATGTAATGTAATGAAAATGTACTGGTTGGGCCAAAAGTCATGAAGGGGTCTGATGCTTTAATAACTTTTTGAAAAGTATTTTTCTTTATTTTTCACCATCTATTAAATTTGATTTTTCACATGTAATATAAATTCATTACCTATATACTGTATATGACACTATGGTATGATAAATTAAAAACAAAAAAAAAGTAGTTATCAAATATTCATGATTTTTGGCCCATTCTGTAGTTGGGATGGTTAAGGGGATAAAGAGATTTAATAATGAAAATTATACCTGGAAGGGTGTACAAGTGGATAGAATACTGAACCTATTGGTAGGAACACATAAATTCAAAGTCTTTTAATCTGTCTCAGTTTCCTTATTGGTGAAATGAGGAAAATAATAGCACTTACCTTAAGGGTTTTTGTGAGGATAAAATAAGTAAAGCTCTTTGCTAACTTTAAAACACTATATAAATCAGTTATAATTATTCAGAAAATAATGCTGAAACAGGTATAAAATTTTCTGATTAGGGAAAAATACTCTCCTGGCCTTTCAAACTGATAAACATAGGGCATATGGGATCATAATAATTTTTTTTTTCTGTTCTAGAGGTCCAGAATCTTTACTAGTGCCTGAGTGTGGGTAGGTGGAGATTATATTTAAAAAGCTGGAGTGAGTCTTGAAGTCTATAAGCTGGCAACTCTTGTCAAGGCCACAAAGCAAAATTCCTCATCTTCTTGGTATTCACTATGGACAAGACCTTCTCTGTATCTGTAGACACTCTCTTAATACCCAGAGAATCCCCTTTGATTTAAGTTTGGGGCCTTGCTTTCATATACTTCTTATACTTTAGTTTATTTAATTTTCACATCCTCGTTAATTACTTTAAGTCTTTGGTTCTGGATTACTCTGTGCACTTCACATATTTAGATGGGTTGTTCTGCTCCCCCAAAGGAAAAAAAACATGCAGGAATGTCTAAACCTCAGAGTTCGTAAAGTTTGATGGAGGAGTCAAGGGAAGAGAGAGGCTAGGTAAATGTAGGCCCTTAAATGGCATTATCACTTATAAAATAAGTCATTCCATAATTGTGAAGGAAGGTATAGGATGCAGTTTTTAAATTCCAAATTTAAAACTTATCTAACAATAGTTCATGAATTAAATGCAAGGCAAGTTGATAAGACCACAGAAATCAAAGAAAATGGCAAGGGCATCAACCCTTCATAAGGGGAAATCTATAATTAAGCTAAGATTTTTTTTAAAGCAATTATTATCTCTGTGATGGAGGAGAGGCATTGGCAGACCACAAAACCTACTTGCAAGGGCTTTAAAAACCAAGCTATGTTGAAGCCCAGAGTCAAATAAAATACTCTGTGAATCTTTTAATGTCACTGAATTCAGGGTGACTTGGTTCTATATATTCCTGGAGGAAAATAGCTCTAATTCAGTAATAATCCATAATACGAATTAATAAAAAGTATAATTATATACAGATATTTGTTATTTTAATTCTTTTCCCAAATCATGTCAAATTATAGACCACAATGCTTAGTCTCTTGTTCTTATTTTCTTCTTTAATAAGAAGAGAATAATAGCATCACTATATAGAGAAGCATATTTTTTTAAAATCTTCATTAACTCTATCAATGAGAAATTTGGCTGTTTAGATCATAAAATCATAAAGAAGTCACTACCAGGCACCTGACAATGGTGCATCTCAACTGCTAACAAAGTACCTATGAGAAAATAAGCATAGTCTTAGATTTGGCCCAAAGCAAACCCAAACCCAGAAAATTAGGGCATGATTACATACAGTAATAAATTTTGAAAATAACTTGGAATCAGGATTCCTATTGTTCATATCTTCCAATTGAATAGCCAGAGGAGTCTATAGCCCCATTATCCTAGGCCTTTCTCTTCTTACACAATGTGTTACACTTAAGGTTTAAAATGCATTTCAGCTCTGTTTCTTTAGATCTGGCTATAGAAACTCTCCTGCACATTTGCTGATGCACCAGGTAGAGTTCTACCACCCTCATCCTGAGACCTCCACACTTTTTCCACTTGTCCACGTTCCCATACTACTTCACCTCACTGATGATGTATCAGCTGCCAAGCAGGCCCTTTGCCTAAAAACCTTAAATAAATCCAGACTCCAGAGGTGTTGAGTCTTGGACGAGAGAGCATTGCTCACTGATTATCATGGTCACCACCCTAGCATGCTGTGCCACGGGACTGGAGGGGAAGGCAGGTCATCATGCAAGTCTATCCCTAAATGAACTTTCATCTGTCCATAAAACCCTATCCTATCCTTGGCTCTGATTATCAATAAACTATCCCAACCTGTTCTGATAAGTCTTTCACCTGAACTCTGCTGTAAAGTTACATGATAACAATATTCTTTTTCCCCCATGGGTCAGGGATAGATATTGCCCTCCAATCTACATCTACTTGCTTGATGGTATTTGCTTTGTGATATTTAATGGGATCATAATTCATATTTTAATATTTTAAGTTTTATATAGATCTTTGCAATGAGGCTTTGAGGATAAGTGTAGAACAGACAAAAGCATTTTCCAGGAAACTAAAGATTTGGTTCAATATGAATAATTATTTACAGTACCAAATAAAATATAAGCCTCAAGGAAGTCAATGGTCCTAGGAGGAGTTAATGCTTGATTTAAAAAGATATGGGCTCCAGTCCAAGCTCTCTCAGTGGCTAGCTGTGTGAAACTGAACAAGTTATCTTTACCTTTCTTGGTTTCAATTTACTATTCTGGAAAGGGAAGACTTATATGATTTCGAAGGCCCTTTCCAGCTTAAATACGTCAAATGATATTTGAGTCTGAATTTATTTTTTTCATGAAGTAGGAAACTTTACTAAAAAGGTCCACCCCTCTTTTTTGCTGTTATTTAAAAGTTAAAGCAAAATCTTCTCTCTTTACCTTATATTTATTTCCTACTATATCCCTTCCCATAATCCTTTAGGGAGGCATGCCTTCAAAATAAAGAATAAAAAAGAAAAGGAGTAGGATAGTGATAAGTAGGAACCAGTTCTTTTGGACTTGAGAAATCCAGGTTAAATTTTCAGTATGAGCATTTACAGTTCAGGAATTAGCAAACATTACAAATCAGGGCTTAATTTATTATTTTGTTGATGTCTAGACTTAAGAAAGTGATGAAGCGGGGCAGCTAGGTGGCGCAGTGGATAAGCACTGGCCCTGGAGTCAGGAGTACCTGAGTTCAAATCCGGCTTCGGACACTTAACACTTACTAGCTGTGTGACCCTGGGCAAGTCACTTAACCCCAATTGCCTCACTAAAAAAAAAAAAAAAAAGAAAGTGATGAAGAAAATGTTTACAATGCAAACTTAAAAGTTTCATCTTACTTTTTTCCACTAGAGAGCACCTTGTTAGACATTTAACTTTCACATCCTGGGGGTGTGTGTGTGTGTGTGTGTGTGTGTGTGTGTGTGTGTGTGTGTGTGTGTGTGTGTGTACGGGGTGAGTTCAGCAAAAAATACAAATAAAAAAATAACTGACACCTGGGCCAAGTCCAAAACTGAAATGCAGAAAAATAGTATGCAATATGCATAATTCCCCTACCTTTCCCACGAAAAGGAGGGAGGTATGTTCTTTTATCTCTCCTTTGCGAACCAAACTAACTAGCTAGAATTTCACAGTAATATTTTCAATTTATTGTTATTATTACTATTTATATAGTTGTAGTTATTGTATATATTATCTTGGTTTTACTTCACTTCATATGTCTTTCCATACTTTCCATACTGTCCTCTTCATATTTATCATTCTTACAATAAAGTTATAGTCAAGCATAATCACTTACTACAATGAATGTACACCTACTTTGTATCAATTTTGCCTATAAAAAAGTATGCTATAGTGTTTTTGTTACATAATGGGACCTTTCTGCTTTTAATCACCTTTTTATGCCTAGCAATGGGATTTCTGAGTGGAAGAGTACAAAACAATTTAGTATCATAGTTCTAAATTGCTGTCCAAAATACTTGGACCAATTCATAATTCTGCAAAGAGTAGATTAGCATGTGTATTTCCCCCAACACCTTCAATTTTTGTAGTTTCTTTTGCCATCTTTTATTACTTGTGAATAAGGTGACAGCCCAGAGTTATAATGATTTGTAATTTTTTATGTGTAATTTGAAACAATCTTTCAAATGCTTAATTCTTCTTTTGAGAACTATTTGCTCATGTTCTTTTACCATGTACCCACTGTGGAATGGCTTTTGGTCTTATATTTTTTGTTGGCTCATTATATATCTGTAGGTCCCTTATCAGAGATATTTGATGCAATCAACTTCTTGACTTTTTATCCTAGCTTATTGATTTTGTTTCATGTAAAATCTTTCTGCTCTCATGTTATTAAAATAATCTATTTTATCTTGTGTCCTTCTCTGATACCTTATCTTATCATGGAGGTGAGCATGTGTTCTTGAAAATTATCATTCTGGAAAGTCTTTAAGTATGACTCCAGCTATAAACTATGCTCTGACAAGCAGCCTTGCTAAGTACAGAGGCTTAATACTAATTAGGTATAAATAATGTTGTTTTTAATGGCAATCCATGAAAGAAAGCAAACTGGAAAATGTCTTACAATCCTGTTTAGTACCCTTTAACCTCTTCTGTTGAGTGTCCATAAAAGGGAAAAAGGGATACTAAGAATTGGAGTATTTGTACCAGATATAAACTTTAATTTGACACTATTGGTCTTCTAAAATGTGGGAACCTTGCTTAATGACAATGACTTGTAAATACTACTGGAGGAAACCAAATTATAAGTAATCTGAATATTCTTGCCATAAATGAAAAAACTAAGAAGAGGAAGTTGCAGTTAATGAAAGGATGTGTCATAGGTATTCCTTGAAGAGACAAAAGGCATAGCACAAGACCAAAACCTTATCAATGGGTAAAAAAAAAAAAAAAATAAAAACATCAGCAAGCTACTCAACCATATGTTTACTCTCCCACCCATATAAAACTTTTATGTGAGTCATCTATCTATCTATCTATATCAAGGGCATCCTCAATGAGGTTATTAGTATGGAATAACAATATTTCTGAAAGCATTATTGAATGAAGTCCCACATCTTTGCCATGTCATAATTGACTGGAAGATGTGGAGATTCTAAAATCATACTGTGCTTATCATTTGTTGAAAAAGCCTTTGACTTGGTAGGCTTAATGGCTCATTTCCTTCTCGGTCTCCTTTGGTCAATTTCCATGTGAAGCCCACCAACCATGGCTATATCTGCACTCACATGTTTGCTTCATCAAATCACATAGGTTGGGGCGGCTACGTGGCGTAGTAGATAAAGAACCGGCCCTGGATTCAGGAGTTCCTGAGTTCAAATCCGGCCTCAGACACTTGACACTTACTAGCTGTGTGACCTTGGGCAAGTCACTTAACCCCCATTGCCCCGAAAAAGAAAAAAAAAATCACATAGGCTTCATGATCATTTCAAAGCAGATGACTCACAGATATGTATATAAAGAACTAATTTCTTTCCTGAGCTCTAATTCACACATTACCAACTGCTTATTGGAATTTAAAAGGTGTTTATTTATTGGCATCTCAAATTCAGCCTGTCTAAAACAGAACTCATCAGTTTTCCCCCTAACCCATCCAGTTTTCACACTTCCCTATTGCTGTTTTACCATTGAGATGTAACCATCTTTCCAGACTTTAAGGTGTTCAACCTTGGTATCACCCTCAATTCCTCACTTTTATACCTTCTACATATTCAGTCCATTGCCAAATCTTATTTCTATCTCTATAACATCTCTCAAATGCATCTCCTTCTTTCACTCACAAAGTCCATCCCCCTTTTCAAGTCTTCATCATATCTGGAGTATCACAATAGTTTCCTAATCAATCTCCCTACCTCAAGTCTACTCCCATTCCATTTTATCCTCTGAACAGTCACCACAGTCATTTTCCTACATGGGTTTGAACACATGATGTCCCCTCTTCAATACACCCTAGTGTACTCCCAGTTAACTCCATGATCAAATATCAATCCCTCTTTCATTAAAGGTCTTCATAATCTCTCCCAATCCAACCTTTTCATGGAACACATTTTTATCTTCATACACTCTATATCAACCATATTTTCCTACTTCCTATTATGCCCAGCACATCATTTCCCATTTTCATACCTTTGCACTGAATTCCCCCATTCCTAGAACTCTTCCTCTTTTCAGCTTCAGCTTCTGCAATCCCTCATTTCTTTCAGGACTCGACCCAATTAGTTTCTTTCTCATGAGGTCTTTCCTGGTCCCCCATTTTCCCAGTTGCTAGAACCTTCCCTTCTAAGTTTACCTTGTACATACTTTTATATGTGTGCATTCATGCACATATATACATAAGCATACATAATACACAAATGCTTACATAAACCATACATGATACCTCCTTGAAGGCATGCGCTTTTTTTCTACTTTTTTATTTATATTCTCAACAGCATGTTTCCTAAAGACAGAGTAGATACTTAATAATGCTTACTTGCTTAATTGAACTTTGTATTTCTTTACTGCAATACCCGCTAGAGTAATAAAGTGACATTTTATAAAGTACTCAACAATTCAATAATTATCATTTAGGTACCAGGTATTCTTCTAGGAGACAGGAAAATAAAGGCAGAAAAGATAAATTCCTTGCCCTCAATGAGTTGGCATTCTAATAGAAGAAGACAACACATACAGAGTTAAACACAAACTATTTATAAAGCCACTTCAGTACAATATGTGAGGTGGATACTGGGATAGAGCAGTAACAATTTGGGAAAGCAGAACAGGAAAAACCTTTCCTAGGACTCTGCAAAAATAAATCGAAGGTACTATTACCCAAGACATTGTTCTGAAAATGAATGTCTAAAAATTGTGATCACTTAAATGCATGACTGAAAGAATTATTATAAAGATACCATAATGGTATCCAGGTCTCCAGGATCATTTCCTGAGGGAAGTTATGAGAAGTTTATTTTATGGGTTTTTCAGAGTCTATCTAACTAGACAGAAGAGCAGAAGACATTGTGGTCAATAACCCTCTAGTCTTCAGACTATCAGAAAGACCAAGAGGTCTTCTGAGGTCTAATTTTAATGATTTTAATATCTGGAGCATTTTATGTACTGTTCCTCTAGTCTTTGGAAGCAGCAGTCATTAGATTAATAAACAATCATTCACATATTTGATATATAAGTAGTAAATGTCTATCAGTACTTTGTACTCCCATTCATATTGTGAGAGATTATTCTCTGGGAAATCCTTTGGAGGTGTTCTATTAACATTGGGAATGTTTCTATGTTAAGCAAGGTCCATACAGATTTGATCTAATCCCATGAAATGTTTTCTTTTATGACAGTACTATAATCCAGAACACTAGGGATTGTGAGAGGCCTAAAATGTTGATCTTAAACACTTTCTCAGGCATGCTAGCAAACAGAATAAGGAAGTCTCCTAGCACAGGGCTTCTTAAACTTTTTCCACTTTTGACCCCTTTTTTACCTGACATTTTTCCATGACCCTAGGTATATATGTATATAGGAATATAAAATAGGTATATATTACCTTTAACTGTTACCAAAGTTTTCGTGACCCCCACATTCAGTAATACAATGACATATGGGGTCATGACCCACAGTTTAAGAAGTTTTATCCTAGCAGACGCTTTTGGAAATTGCTTTGCATGAATGTACATCCCATGATAGTACTCCTTAAAACTGAAATTATTCTAAATATTCAGAGTTTGTTACTCTTGCATTCCTGGATGGAGATTTTAAAGAAATTCCTTTCCATTGCTCTTTCAATGCTTTTTTTTCTCTCCAAAAGTCCCTTCAAGTTTCTATTCCTAACAGTAAGACCCAATGAAACAGAATGCTTGGAGAATGGAGCATTCTAGCTAACTGAATTTGCTGGTGAATTTGCTGTTAATCAGAAAACACTCATTGTTTCAACCTTTGTTTTTGGCAATGTGAAAACTTGTAAGTCTATTTTCTGACTTACTAAGACCAAATTGTTAACTATAACCAACAATTTCTTTGATTAAAAGCCTTGCTATTTATTAGTTATTATTCTGAATGTGAATTAAAACTTTGTAGTAAATATAAACAAAAGTAAGAAATTGAAATAAATATTCACTAAGCCCAATGCATACTCAAGAAGGATTTTTTTCCCTAAAAAGTCTCTAATATCAGCATAGTTGTCATCTGTTGTTTTCTCCCTAAATATATGGTGAACATAAAAGTGAGATTCCTGTTAAATGATTTTGCTCTTCTTTTCCCCCACTCCCAATATCTATAAAAGGTAATTTCATTGATATAGGAAGCTCTAAGTGAGGAAAAGCCCTCTACTAATAAAGCTAGGCAACTATTCTAAAGCATGTAGGCTTAGAAAGTTGCCTAGAACACTATAAGATACTTTCCAAAGGTCATGGAACCAATTTGTTAAAGGAAGAATTTGTCCCCAACTCTGTCTATCACTCTACCTATGACTTGTTGCCTCTCCCATTGATTTATTACTATATCATGTTACTAACTTTGTAGGAAAGTAATTATTGGCCCAATAAGTCATGAAAAAAATTCTGAATATAGTTAAATCTATAGTTTGGGAAGTTCAAACACAAATTTGGGGCTTCTTCCAAGCAACTCTGAAGAGCCGGCAATGAACCCCTTCACTTTGGCAAGGAAAATCTTGGGTAATACAAAACAGAAAGTTATAGCTACCACTACCAAGGTTTTCATTCTGGTAAAATTTTACCTCCTTGAAGGCATATTCTCTTTTATTTACATATTTGTCTTGATATCTCAAATAACCTAGCACAGTACATTGCACATATCAGGTCCTTAATAAATACTTGCTGAATTGAATTTTTTTGAATAGTGCAAATCCTAGGAAGCAAACTGCAAATGATGATAGAAAAATTGAAATAAGTAGTGAAATGCTCCAAACCAACACATTTAAGATGATCCAAGGTTCTTTTTTTGTCTTTGGTTACCAAGAGAAATAATTGATGATTAATTTGTTGATTATTGCCTGACCTACTTAACAAATTGATTTTATCACATTAAACTTTGTCCCCCAGAATTTTGCTCACCACACTCCAAATATCTTACCTATATACAAAGGGGTGTAGTTGCTGCCTTCAGTTATTTGAAGGTCTGTCATGGATAAGAACATATACATTTGTTGTGCTTGAATCCAGAAGTCATAAATAGGATGGATGAGTTCAGGTTCCAAAGGGATGTTAGAAAAAAGAAAATTCCTCACAGATAAAGCGTCCAAAAGTGGAATGGACTGCCTTGGGTAGTTCTAAATGCCATGCCACTTTAAGTGGAAGCTGGATGGGTACTTGTCAAGGGATTCCTGTTCAGAAGATACCTTCTGATATCCCTTCCAATTCACATTCTGTGACTGCACTTTTATTTACCCCATCTTTATTTCTTGCCTCCAAAACTCTTAGAATTTTTCATGAATGAATGTGTGCTGCTCCTTTGCTGTTGAAGTCTAAAGAGTCTTTTCCAGGTAGTCAATACTCTTGCTTAATAACTTATCAATAACACAAAAACCATGCCTCACCCCTCAAAAAGTGTCAGATTTCCATAGAGAGCCATTGGGCATTTGCTATAGGTAAAATAACCAACTACACTGTGGAGTAGCTTTCATTTTCCGTACTCAAGAAAGCATAAGCATTTCCTCAGTGTACAAAAAGTCCAATCAAAGAAAAAAATTTAAGTGTAGCTGAAACTCTCAAAAACATAATTGTTTTTCCTTCATTTTTGAAGAGGACTAATCACAGGGTGATGTCTTGATTCCTGGGTGAATTAGATTTAAGTGAGACAGCATCTTCTAGAGTCATATAAGTCCAGTGGCAACACAATAGTTAGGACCATTGGATGATGGCTCAGGATCCTGTGGATGACCTTAGCATCTTTGATGTCTAAACTCTGACCTGCTTCATCTGCAGTTGGAACAAATTGTTCTTCTCCACCCATTCCTCAGTGGGAATGCTTGGGATAGACATCCCCCTAACTCACCAACAGGTGAGCTTGAAAAGGCAAGGCAGTGTGGTATATAGAAAGTGTGCTACCTTTGGAGTTTGGGAGACCTGGGTTCAAATATTCCTCTAACACTTACTGTGGGACTATTCCTGGACTTAATTTCTTAATTTCAATAATTTCTTTCAACCTCAGTTTCATTAACTGTAAAATGTAATAATATAGTCTCTTTCACAGTTCTTTTAGGATCAGATGAGATAATGCATTTTAAATAGTATATATTCAAAGCAAGACACAAATATCTGCTAATGATATTAATTTATTTTCTTTTGTCTATTATCCATTTACCCCAAAATATTTTCTGAATTTCTTAGCTGTGAAATCCTGACAATTAGAGCAATTGGGGAGGCTGAAAAGTTGTCTTCTTTATAAAACAACATAAGTTCTTGGTAGACTTTTCTGAGATTTTGGAGAATTTAGTGAAGTAGTCCATTGGAATTAGCACAGAGAATATATTATTGTTGTCTACACATTTGTTAAAAGAATCTGTCTCTGATTTTTGTGTATATACTGTGTGTGCTAAATAGCCACACAGGCTAACTCTTAAAGGTTCTTTTTTTTCTCCAACTATTCTGTAAATATCTAGAAAGGCTAAGTTTCTCAAAGGCTTCTTTTGACTGTGTGTGTGTGTGTGTGTGTGTGTGTGTGTGTGTGTGTGTGTGTGTGTGTGTGTGTGTGTGAAGAATATGCTTTTAAAAATTAATCACTATGGTGGCAGCCAGGTGGCACATGGATAAATCACCGGCCCTGGATTCAGGAGGACTTGAGTTCAAATCCAGCCTCAGATACTTGACACTTACTAGCTGTGTGACCCTGGGCAAGTCACTTAACCCCAATTGCCTCACTAAAAATAAAAAAAAAAAAGACACTTACTAGCTTTGTGTGACCCTGGGCAAGTCACTTAACCCTCATTGCCCAGATCAAAAATAATAATAATAATAATCACTAGAAAAACTTTTGACACTCAAAAGTTAGTGACATTTTGTTGCTTTAGTTTCAGTGGTAAAGTTGGCCAAGCTAATGCACAGGGATCAATATTGCCCAGTGTATTTTTGAAAAAGAATTTAAAAAAAGGTTTGGAATCACCCATTTGGAAGCTTATTGTATTTCCAACTAGCAGCAAGACATGTCTGTGGATATGTACTTAGGTAATCCACAATACATTTCATCTGCACCTAGGTGGCTCTGCTAGGTCTAAAACATAACATTGCATATGGCTTTTAAAAAGATGTCTGTTTTGTCAGACATGTTAAGAGTTAAATAGTCCCTTCTTCCAAGATTCCTCTAGTGGGAGAATGAGCTTGTGAGATTTCAAGGACCTAGGAAAGGGACATTTGTATTTGAACGATATTGAAATTTTGATTTAGAATTCTCCGTAAGCAAAATGAAGTGTGTTTGACTCTTCAGGTGTGAGAATTGGCAGCTCTAGCTTTTGCAGTATATTATCACCACACTGTCAAAAAGAGTTTGCAGATGCCAACTCTGACTAAACTGGGCGTGTTATAAATCCAGCATGAGCAGTGGATTTCTTATGCCAACAACGCATTTCAACCCTTACCTTATTACCACATTTCTTGGCTGCTACAGGATAAAAATCTTTTAAGCCTTTTACTGCTTGTGTGTGAAATCTCAGATAATGTAGCCAAATGTAGTGAAAGTTCAGGGCTGTTTTATGACATTGGTTTATCGAAAATTTTGATCTACAAAAGCCTGAAAGCACAAATCCATTGTTATCAGATGAGGTCAATTATACCACACCCATTCCCCTGATGGGCTATCCTTTTCATTTAGTAAATCACTGAGGAGGGCTACAGAAATATGCACAGTCAGACAAAAAATACTTTACACTCAAATCGAAGAAAACCAAGTAAATGTACACCACATTGGTGAGCACCATACAGTAGAAAGACACATTATGTGTGAATTTTTGAGGCACAACTCCCTGTAATGAAATCGGTCTAAGTAGGAATCAACACTGGAATGCTAAGATCTAATGACAAAACATGTCTGGAACAGGAGCCTGGGAGAGAAACAAAATAATAACCACACAGAAGATGTCTAGAAGGGGGGAAAAAGTAATTGTCCTCAAACTAGGAAAGTGTGTGACATGAGTAACAGGAAGTAATGGCAAACATATGTCAAAAGTACACTTTATTTACCTTTCATTAGAGTGTCTTCCTGTGAGAAGGTTAAATACTCCAGGAGAGGGATGGGATTTTTCTCATGTTAACTAATCCAGACAAAAGTGAATAGAGATTTGCTTTCTTCAGCATTTATTGATATTAATTGCTTTATTGAACTAGCTGTGGGAACAGGGATTTCCCAATGCCAGCATAAGGGATCATTATTTATAAGCTAACTGATCCCACAAATTCTACACTTGGCTCAACATTTCCGTTGGAAATCCTGAAAGAACAGTTTTCAAAATAATGTTATATTCAAAACTTTAAGTAATATTGTCTGCTAGATAAACTAAGTAAAAATGATTTTTTTAAAAATCCAGGAAAAGATAGTTTTAAAGTCTTACATAAGAGGCCTCAAATTAACTCTGAAATCCAGCTTATTATTGCATTTTTCTTCCATTTATTTTTAATTCTTCCCCTTTGGCCCTGACTTACAGGTGTCCCTAGTTACTACAGCCATCAGTAAAAACAAAACACATATGTAGGCTATAAATCTGTATTTGTACTAATTCATAGGAGTAAAATATCTTCAGTTCCTTCTTCCAATTTCCTTTCCCTTCACCCCTCAGAATCTCACTATAGTGCACTGAGCTTATGATTTCAGAAACAAAATTATGTCCCAGGTGAGAGGTTAACAAGAGAGTCTCAATGTGACTGTTCTGATACTAAGGAAAGTACTTAAGGGGAGTTCCCCAAATTGATTACTTGAATGGAAGGACAAAAGAAAGGGGATTGGTGTCCGGAAGGAAGCCTCTGTCCCTTTAACCCTATTGTAAAAGTTACATAAAGCTCAGTCTATCGGACTTGATTTTACAGCATTTTGCAGCTTCGTTTCACATTGGGAAATCTTAATCCAGAGCATCAGTGAGTTAATCAACTTCAGGGGACACAAGTAAGGGAGGCTAAAGTACTTTTGTTCATATATTTGCTATTATAGTGGCGCCAGAAGCAAGGCCATGGCCAAGGTAGAACTGGCTATTCTCTCATAAAGGCTCATTTGGAAGGATTTTTAATACATCAGCTGTTTTAAATCACATAAATTGAAACTTGGTATGCAAATTGTCAGCTTGGAAATGGCTTTCCTTCTCCCTCTCATTCACTTCTATTTTGATAAAAAGAATTGAGTTTCTGACATTGTCTTTGGTTGTGAAACAACTAGCAAAACATGTGTCACGACTATTACAGGGTCTATTTTAATAAATTGCTAAAGGGTTTTTTTTTCTTTGTATTCTATTTTTTAAATGACTCCTTCAGTGCAATACACTTTGCTTTTTTGGTGGGGAGGGGGAATATGAGGAAGTCTTTTGACTTGGGAGAGAGAGAGTTACACTGAAACTTATTTCACTAGTCATACAAAAATTGAGAGACATAAATTTATATGGTGCTTGCCGGGTGTCTCAGATTTGATTATGAAGTTATTCTATGAGTAGGCCTTGCCAAGACTATCACAGAATCAATGGACTGAACTTATTAGGTCATCATCCCCCACTAACTGTATAGCTTTCTCAGAAGCTTTATTAGGTGCCATTGCAAAGTGGCTCAAGCAAGGGGTTTCAATCACTTCTTCTTAAAGATGATTCTGCAGCTTCATAGATTTCATTGTCAGGAAACGATTCCCAAGCTCATATCCTGATTTGTCTTTGCCCAAATTCACACAATTGCTCTTTTGTCATTGCCCTCTTGGGCCATTTGTGATAAATCCTTTCTTCCTCCCATCAACCCCCTCCCACCCCCTTTATTCTCCTGGTTTCAATAGTTTCTAAGCACTAAATTTTCCCGTGTGACCCACCAGACACCTACATAACACTGAGAATCAAAACTGGGCAAGTTTACCCAGACCAAGAGAGACTCAGAATGAATTCATGAAAACTGAAGGAAGAGAATATTTAAGTTGGCCTAAACCACTGCTGTAATCATTTAAACATGAACAATGCCCCATTCGGAAAATTTTCAGGGACTGTTTTATATCACAGACATATCATTAGGCCCCCATAATGTTCCAGCTCCCCTTGGCCTCACCCTACCCCCATCTTATAGCCCTCCTATTTCCCTAATGGCTCTTGCTATAGTCATGTTGAACTGGGTTCTGTTTTCTAGCCAATAGAGATGAGAAGCTGGGAGAAGAATATTATCTGTTACCCTGAACTTCTGGCCTTTCTGCAACAAAGGCTTTAAGGCTACATTGCAAACCAATATGGAGACCCTCCACATTGTTCAGGGGGGAAAAAAACCTGTGTGTGTGTCTGTGGGCCTCACAGCAGGGCCTCGCTGCCTATAAACCATAAGGCTGTGGGTTTTGGTGGGATAGGCAGCAGTCTGGAAATCTGGAGCTTCTGAGTTCTGATCCCAGATCATACTGGTCTTGCTGAAAGAGAATGAGCATAAATCATCGTGCATTCTAGCTCAGTTTACTGGTCTGTGAATATCCCTGGAGCTTAACATAGTACTCTAT
The DNA here is from genome assembly GCF_019393635.1 of Dromiciops gliroides. Lineage (NCBI taxonomy): Eukaryota > Metazoa > Chordata > Mammalia > Microbiotheria > Microbiotheriidae > Dromiciops > Dromiciops gliroides. The sequence continues at coordinate 364,267,238 of NC_057863.1, read as the reverse complement.
AAACAACAAGAAAATAACAAAAGTTTTATGGATCATTTGTTGAGTTGAAAGAGAATGTTAACTGAAACTGAAAGGTAGAGAGTCAAGAAATCTCTTTGAAGACAAAAGACATAAAAAAAAAACCACACACACACAGTATGGAGCAAAATGTCTGGCATGCAGCAGGTGCTTACTAAATGATTGAATTGTCTAAAAATCATGCCTCTGCCAAATACCAAGTTGTGTGTAACCCATAGATAAGTCATTTATAGAAAACTATCCAAGATTTTCTGAATTAAGGGAAGGAGTTCCCATACCTGGACACCCCCACAACCATGAAATCTTATTTCTGAACCAGATAACTGTCTTTCAGTCTGCTTTCAAGGATATTAAGGTGATGACTCTTAGGAATTTATGAACACAGAGCAGTTCTCCAATAGGTGTTTATTAATTATAAAAGCATCAGCACAATGACTGGATACAAACCATAACTGTTTTCCCAATTACAAAGGATTATAGACTTAGACATATCAGGGATATTGGAGGTAGTCTATTCTGATCCTCTCATTTTACAGATTATTATAATGAGGCCCAGATAATTGAGTAAATTGTAACCTGTATAACCTAGGGTTATACAGAGAGTAAGAAGTCAGGATTCAAATCCACATCCTCCAATTTCAAATTCAGTGCTCTTTTAACTGTAGCTCATTGCCTCAACACAGCCTTTAAAACTATGTTTAGATCAATGGATTTTAACCTTGTTGTATGTCAACACAATGGATACTGGTGAAACTTGTGGACTGCTTCTCATATTTGTGTTTTAAAATGTGTTAAAAGGACATTGGTGGAACCAAAATGACAGATTCATAGGAAACACCGAGCTGGGCTACTCTTCACATACTTCTCCACACAGATCTAGAAAATTTACCAGACTCAGTTCTGATGGGGAAATCTAGAAAAAGTCACATTGAGTATTTCTTCAAGCACACATCAGCATAAGAAGACAGATGGAAATCTGGGGACACTAGGGACGAAGGTCCAGGTAGGCATATGTACGCTCTGCAGAGCACCCTGCCACCAGTTCAAGAGTAGGCCTTGGACCACACCAAGGTTCCATCAGACCCACACTGAGGCTCCACAGTTGAAACAAATGCCAACTGGCAATTTTGTTGACCTATATCCAGTTCTCAATCACAGGTCCAGGATGGAATAAGAAGAGGACCTGTGCACAGGTATGGTGTTCCTGGGTAGAGAAGCCCTTAGTTGTGAACTGATAAATGTAACAATTGGAATGACGCTACCTGCTGGAGACTTACTGTAGAACAGTTCTGCCATGAAGGGAAGGTCTTTGAGGGCAAGACTATGCGTCTTTTCTTTGGCATCAGGAAGTGACTTTTGCTGTTGGGAGGAGAAAGGGGGAGCCCGGCACTCTACCTCTCTCTCTTTTCCTGAGGATGCTGGTGGAGAAGGGAGCTAGAAATGCGCTCTCCCTTTAATAGATAGGAATCTAGGCCTTTCTCTCTCTCTTTACCAAATTCTTATTCTCCTTAATAAATGCTTAGAAGTCTAACTCTTGCTAAAGCTTATAATTTATTGGCGACCACTCATTAGATATTTTAGAAAGACTAGCTAGAATTTTAGCCTTAACATAAAGGAGGAAGGTCAGAATGTAAGCAGCAGTACCACCAGTGCCACAAGCTCAGAGCAGGGGCTCACTCCCAGGAATTTGCCAAGTCTAAACAGGAAAAACTGAGGCAGGAGGCCTAGAACCAAGGGGGGGTGGGGGGGCGGGTGTGGCTACAGTTCTGTCACCTTGAGTCAGCAGAGCTCTCAAATTATCTGATAGTGCCAGTGTCTAGTAGCCATCTACTCTATTATAGACCCAAACACAGATAAGGAACTTGCAAAACTCAGACAAGAGGGGCAGGAATCAGACCTTACCCTGGTTTGGACCACTTTGGGAACACTGAAATCTTGCAGGTCTACGGTATATCCCTGAGATTTTGAAATAACAAAACAGGGGCAGCTAGCTGGTGCAGTGGATAAAGCACCGGCCCTGGATTCAGGAAGACCTGAGTTCAAATCTGGCCTCAGACACTTGACACTTACTAGCTGTGTGACCCTAAGCAAGTCACTTAGACCTCATTGCCCAGCCCCCCAAAAAGAAAAGTTATGAGTTTTAGGGGCAGCTAGGTGGCGCAGTGGATAGAGCACAGGCTCTGGAGTCAGGAGTTACCTGAGTTCAAATCTGGCCTCAGACACTTAACACTTACTAGCTGTGTGACCCTGGTCAAGTCACTTAATCCCAATTGCCTCACTAAAAGAAAAGAAAGAAAGAAAGAAATAACAAAACATTAAATATCCCCAAAAAAGGAGGAATGGGACTAACCCAGACTTCTCCTCTAGAAATATGCCAGAGTTCAGACCTAATATCAAATCTAAAGTCAGGAAGTAGGCTGGGAAAAACCAGAAACAAACAAACAAAAAGAACCTCACCCTTATAAGCTAACATTGTAGTAGAGGTACTCAAGACTCAAAACACAAAAAAGAGTGACTGAGGGAGACTTTTTTTTTTTTTTAATCTTCTGCTAGGCTCAGCATGTCCCCTGAGGGAAGGTGTTTTCCATATGTTCCAAAGGACTTCCTCAAGCACAGGGAGGCCTTCTAGCCACCCTTCTTGGATGAGAAGAGAAGCCAAGTCTGATTGGATACATCTTGTGCTTTCTATCTCCTATTGTCCTATTCCCCTTGGCTCACTGGTCAAAGTAGAGGAGTTGCAATATAGCTTGTTCCCCAATGCTACTTCCAGGCTCTCTCCCTATTGCCATCACTCAGTAATATTTTTTAATGTTTTTTATTTATTTATTTTTTTTGGTGGGGCAATGGGGGTTAAGTGACTTGCCCAGGGTCACACAGCTAGTAAGTGTCAAGTGTCTGAGGCCGATTTGAATTCATGTACTCCTGAATCCCGGGCTGGTGTTTTATCCATTGTGCCACCTAGCTGCCCCCCAATTTCATGTTATTGATATCTACCACCCAATCAAAATCCTGGTAGCTGTTGTGTACCAACTCCCAGATAATTTTTCTTTATTCGTCAATAAGTTCGGTACATGGTTTACAATTTTTATTTTTTCTCTAATCCCTGGCCTCATACTAGGAGACTTCAACAAACATTGGCGCACCTTCAAACACCACAGCCACTCAGTTCTTCTATTTACTTCCCATGAACTACTCCTCCATACCACCTCAGCCACACACAATGATGATTATACCTTTAATCTTACTATCGCCCACAAATGTAACACCTCCATGTTCAAGATGTCTGAAATCTCCTCATCCAACCATGCATCTACTGGCTTTTCATCTTCCCCTCTACCTTCCCTTAGAAAATCATTGTCACCCTCTGTATCATGACCTCCAATTCCTTGACCCTTCACTTTTCTCCCCGGTCATCTCCCCTAAACTAACCACTCTCCTGTCTTCTTCCCAACTTGACCCCTTGGTGAACCAATTCAACTCTGTATTGTTTTCATTTTCTGAATCTATAGCCTCCTTATCACATTGCCAATTACTACCAGCCAATCCTTACTCTTGGATCATTCCCACCATGTGCCACCTTTGCTCCTATACATGTGCTACTGAAAAAAGAAGGCATCACACAACTGTTCTGGCTGGGTCTACTACCGATTTACATTACATAACCTCAACTGCACCCTCACTGCAACTATTCTATTATCTTTTCTTTAAAAACTCACTAACCCACTCTCTACAGTGGCTCTACTAAGTCTTTTCATCCCTCATTAAATCTCCCATTGCTCCTCTTGCCCCCACTCTCTCAACTGAGAACCTTCCCTTATATTTTACAGGAAAAAAAATGAGACCATTCCCTGGGATCTCTCTTTTCTCCTCTCTTCCTCATCTCCTATCACTCAAATGCCTTATGCTACAATTTCCTCCTTCACTCCTATTTCATATATTGAAGTGGCCTTACTCATTACCAATGGTAACCCCTCTACTTGTACAAGTGATCTCATTCTATTCCATCTCTTCCATCAGATTGCTTCCTCTGTCATCCCCATTCTTTCATTTATTTTCAATCTCTTTCTCTTGCTGGTTCATTCCCTACTGCCTACAAACAAAAAGTGGCTCTATCTCCCCCACGATGAAAAAAAAAATTCTCACTTGATCTTTCCACTCCATTAACTATTGTCCTATATCTCTGCCCTTTGTTGTCAAATTCCTTGAAAATGTTGTCCACTTCCTTTCATCTCATTCTTTTTAACCTCTTACAACCCAGATTTCAACTTAATCATTCTACTGAAACTCCCCCAAAATTACTAATAATCTCTTAATTACATCCAATTACCTATTTTCAACTTCCACTCTCCTTGATCTCTCTGATGCCTTTGACACTGCTGATCACACTCTTTTATAAAATTCTCTTCTGGGTTTTCAGGACATCAATCTTTCCTGGTTTTCCTCCTACCTCTCTGACAGCTCCTTCTGTGTTTCTTTTGCTAGATTCTCTTCCAAATCATGCCCTCTAACTGTAGGTCTCCCTCAAGATTCTGTCCTGAGCCTTCTTCTCTTTTCCCTCCATGCTGTGTCACTTGATCTCATCAGCTTTCATGTATTTAATTAACGGATTCTCAAAGCTACCTATCTTGCCTCAATTGTTTTGCTGACCTCCAATCTCACATCTCCAACTGCTTTTTTGGACACCTCAAATTGGATGTCCTGCAGACATCTTAAACTCAACCTATTCAAAAGAGAATTCAGACTTTCCTACCCTTTTCAATTTTAGTGCCTTTTCTCTATTAAATATTTGTATTTATCCTGCATAGATATAGATATTTGCATGTAGTCTCCCCATGTAAATTGTAAGTTCCTGAAGGATAGGGACTGTTTTATGCTTCTTTTTGTATACCTAGTACTTAGCATAGTGCTTGTCAAATAATAGCACTTAATAAATATTTATTGATTGATTAATTATTGATTGACGTGAAAACATCTATGAGTGATACATGGGGGAGGGGGGAACAGTGCTTGGGCACAAATTCAACTAAAATTCCTTGAATAAAAGAAGCAATAATTAAACAAAAGAGTTAAAATATTTTAATAGATGGAATGAGTATTCAGGGGGTAGATGGGAGAGAAATTAGTGCAATGCAAGAAAGAAATGGAAAGAGAATCAATAGCTTAGTACATCAATCAGGATTCCAGAGGACTGATTATGAAATATGCTATTTACCTCCTGATGGAGATGAGGAACTCACAATGTAGAATGCAATGATTTTTATTTTGCACCAGGCCAATGTGGTAATCTGTTTTGATTGACTAAATATGTTTGTCATAAGTCTCATTCTTCTTGTGTTGTAACTGGACTGGAGAAAAGAGTAAAAGGTTAAAAAGGTGAATCTTGGATTAAAACAAATTTAAGAAATTGAAAAAGACATAGGATTACAAAGCAAAACAAGCATATTAAAACACAGTTATCAAAGTAGTAAAAAAAAAAATTCATGGTACTCCTAGTAAAGAACCTTTTTTTTTAGGTGTTGTCAAAGTATCTACTTAGAGTGAAAAGTCGGTCAAATTAGATGCATTGCCTAGGAATTGACATAGGATGTTTTGCCCCTGTGAAGTGACCCAGGAAGTTCCATTTTTAGGAAATAGGTAGGAAGAATTTGGGGAGGGGGCAACTAAGTGCTGCAGTGGATAGAGAACTAGGCTTGGAATCGGGAAGACTCATCTTCATGAGTTCAAATCTGGCCTCACACTTACCAGTTGTATTATCCTAAGCAAGTCATTTAATCCTGCTTGTCTCAGTTCTTTTTTTTTTTTCCTTCAGTTCTTCATCTGTAAGATGAGCTAAAAAAGGAAATGGCAAATTACTCCACTATCTTTGCCTAGAAAACACCAAAAGGGGTCATGAAGAGTCAGACATGACTGAAACATGACTGAACAACAAGAAGACAGAATTTGACAGCTTAAGGGAGTAGGCAAGCTTTCTCAGTATCATCTGTCTTTTTTAGATTGATAAATGCCCTTCAAAATCTACATTATCCTTTAATATATTCTCCTCTTTCTGAGAAAGGTTAGAATCCCTTCTTATCCTGATTTCATGATTGCCTTAAGTATGGGTGTTAACTTTTTTCATAGAAATTTTATTAAGAAATTACTATTTGTGAAGCATCGTGATGAGGGTATAAATCTAATAGAATTAGGCAGGTTCATGCAGCTTACATTCTAATAGGGAAAGACAAAACATTAAGGGAACTGAAATGGACATGAGATGGGTGAGGGAAAGAGGGTAACCTTATGGGGTAAGGTGGAGGTATCTAAGAGTAAGTTCAGCTGGGAGTAAGGAGAGCATAATTTGGGGACCTCATGAAATGCTTATCCTACCCACAGATTCTCAATCAGGAGAACGGGGTCCAAAGCATGGAATAGCTCTAGGTGAGCAAGGTTGCTGGTGAGAAAGAGTATCAGCCTGAAGAGTGAATGAATTGAACTGGAAGTGAAGTAAGAAAGAAAGACTGGATCCTCTTTTGAAATGGCTATCTAGACCAGAGCAGCCCTGCTAAGGGTATTTCAATTTAACTGATTTCCTTTGTAATCATATGCCTTCTATTTTATGCATTTAAAACATCCTGAGAAGGGGTCAAGAGACTTCACCAGACTGTCAGGGGTCACACACACACACACACACACACACACACACACACACACACGCACAACACACACACTACCCCCCACACCCCCCATACTACATACACACACCATAAGAACCTCTACTTTGGAGAATCTCCTTAGCTAATTAAAAAAAGATTTTTTGAAAAAGACATAGGATTACAAAGGAAGCCAATTATACTTAAATATAGTTATCAAAATAGTTTTTTTAATAGTTCATGAAACCCCCAGTAAAGCACTTTAAAAGAAAAATGGAAGAGACAGACAAGGGATTGATATAGTATGAAGACATCTTCAGGAGTATTAAGGGAATTAACCAATCATTTCCCCACAACTTTAGAATAGTTCTTTTACCCAGCCAAGGAAACTGAGGCAGTTCAGGGTGCGAACTAGGCCACCAGGGAATGAAGTGTTAGCAACACAGAAAATGAAAAGCAGGCAAAACTTCTGAAACACCCCCAGGCTCCAAACTCCCCATGACTTAGTTGGTATGTTAACAGCAGCTTTAAGTTTGGTCCTTGACCAGCAAAAGAAAGAGACTCTTTCTCTCCTTCACCCACGCAATTCACTGCACATACGCCCAATTCTATGACTTTATTGTTTCCTGTACAAGGACTATTCAAAATCTCATGATTCCACCCCCAGCCTTCCTCCACTTCCTTTGGGAACACCAATTTCTGCTCATAAGAGTTGAGGCATAACTCTGGAGGCATGGTCTGAGTCATTTAGCCCAGGACGGAGGCACCTAGGGCTGGCTTTGAGGCACCCAATCCACTTCTTCAGAAATAAAATGAAAGAGGGAAGAGCAAGCCAGAAGTTTAGGAGTCTCCAAAAATTTCAATTAAACTCAATACAAAGCTTCTTAAAGGGCTTACAAATAAGGGCTTTGGGTGTTCAGGAATAGTATGATTAAGTTAAAGGGGACAGGACTGAGTCAGGAGGCCTGAGCAATGGTCTCATTGCCACTAAATGTCAGCATGACTTTCGTCTTAACCTCATGAGGCCTCATTTCCCTCCTTTGCAAAATCAGTTGGATTCAATGACCTCTAAGATATTTTTCATATTATCCCTAGTAATTTATGATTCTGTGACAGATAACATTTCTCTTTTGTTTATATCTACTTTTCCACATGTCCTTCTTTCATCCTTGCTGGCTACTTGAGCCAGGTTACTCCTTCAATATTTCTTTCACTTAATTCTCACCCAATTCCTACTAATATGGTATCTGTTAAGGTTCAAAACCTTCATAATGGTTCCATCTTAAAATAACAACAATTATTATTCCAGGATATGGGGGGGAAGATGAAAAGTTTAGATAAGAAATCATCCCAGTCCTCTTAGAGCCTAGATGAAAGATAATTAAATTTATTTCCACAAGCATTTATTAAGAACTCTGAAAAAATGGAAAAAAAATCCTGCCTTCAATGGACTTATAGTCAACTGGGAGATATAACAAAAAGGGATAAAACTAGACCTCTGATTTCATTAGCATAGGAAAATCTTATGCCAACAATTTTCTTTTCCTACCACTGCAGGTCAGTACCTTTTCCATAAGTTATAGTTTTAGAAAATTACCTAGAACACAGAGAGGTTAAGTGATTTCCCAAGGTCAAACAGCAAATATAGGTCATAGTTGAGACTTGTATACAAAGCCATCTATTTCACAATGCTGCTGCCACTCAGGATAATTTGAGAAGGAACACCATTTACTGGTAGAATCAGGAAAGGTTTACAATAGCCAGTGATGGTTCTCTGAAGAATATGATTCCAAGAGACTAAAGGGAAGAGGGGGAATGCATTCCAAACAGGAGTGGTTAGGTGATAGCCTTTTAAAGGACACACATGAAAGATAGAATTACTGGGCAAAGGGAAGGATGTTTTGGATAGAACATAGAATCAAGGGTAGTAATATGAAATAAAACTGAAAAATTGTTTAGAACCAGATTGTAAAAGGCTTTAAATACCAAGCAGAGAAGTTTTTATTTTGTTCTAGGGGAAATAGGGCACTACAGAACATTCTTGAAAAGGTGAGTGACATGGGCACAGCTAGGACTTGGAAATATGATTTCTTCAGCAAGGGGAGAGACTAGAATTAGGGAGAACAACTATGTAGTTCTTACAATAATCTAGGTAAGAGTGAGGGCCAGAACCAGTGTGGTGGCCATATGAATGGAAAAGGGGACAGATGCAAAAGAAAAAAAAATCACATAACTAGGATTTAAAATATTACAAAAAAAAAAAAAACCCTTTCAAGTTGAAATAAAGCACTGTGTGATGTCTGAGGGGCAGCATTAGCCACAAGGAAAATCATACATTTAGAATTTCAAAGGACATTAAATATCATCTTTGTCTAACACTCTCCTTCCTAGTCATATTACAAATCAAGAAACTCAGATCTATAACCTTTGTACAAGCTGTGCCACATATCTGGAATTCCATCCCTTCTTTTCTCAGACTCTCAGGCTCCTTATTCTCAGGTCACATGCCACTTCATCTCCTACTGGAAGCCTTTCCTTTTTCCCCCTAGCTCCTATAATGAGGCAGCTGAGTGGCACAGTGGCTAGTGCAATATACTTGGAATCAGGAAGGTTTGAATTTGAATCTTCCTTCAGACGTTTAGTAGCTATGTGACCTTAGACCAGTGGTTGTACCCCTCAGTTTCAGTGTCCTAATATAAAATGGGGATAAAAAAATTATTTACATAACAGGGTCATTGTAAAGATCATGTGAGAGCATTTTGTCAACCTGAAATTGCTATTATTGTTCTCTTTTCCCTCAAATGATCATATCTGTATATATTGTCACATATAATAAATGATTAAACTAACATATATATGTGTGTGTGTATATATGTATATACATACAATATACACATATATCCTTTTTTGTTTACACATATCCTCCCAATAAAATAAAAACTCCTTGAAAGGAACTGTTTATTTTTATTTTTTATTCACTTATTAATTTATTTGTTCATTCACTGCTTTATTTGTTTATTTGTTTGCTTGTTTATATATGTGCTTGTTCATCTATTTATATATTCATTCATTTAGGGTATTTGTATCTTCAAAGCCTAACACAATGCCTTGAGAATATGGTAAATTTGTTAACTTCTATTGGATCGAGCAATTTGCTTAGGGACACACAGGAAGAAACAGAAGAGATATTCATTCAGTCATCTAGCATTTATCAAGTACCTACCATAAGCCAAGCACTGTACTGGTGCTGGGGATACAAAGGTAAAAACAGTCACTGTTCTTAAGAAATTCTTAGTTTGGGGCAGCTAGGTGGCACAGTGGATAAAGCACTGGCCCAGGAGTAAGGAGGACCTGAGTTCAAATCAGCCTCAAAGACTTGACACTTACTAGCTGTATGACCCTGGGCAAGTCACTTAACCCCAATTGCCTCACCAAAAAAAAAAAAAATTCATAGTTTAAGAACCAAGATTCAAACACAAATTCATTTAACTCTATATTTAATGAGCTCTGGCATTGGATGACCTGGATTCAAATTCTGGGCCTGAGGCTCTTCCCTTTTCCACATGAGAGCATTTGACTAAGTGACCTCTGAGGTCCTTTCCAGGTCAAAGATTCTCTGACTACCTGGCCATGTCCCCATGTCCCCAGGAATATTGTGGAATGAATAGTGGTATATCATTAGTACTTATATATTTCCACCTCAACTTCTGTTTCCAGCACGATGTTGCCAGTCATGGCTTCCTTCACTTTAGTAGGGAGAGTGATTTTTTGGCCACTTTAGGAATCTGAGTGGGACCATCCCTCAGAGGGATGCAACAGAAATGGAGCAATATAGCCTAATATTTCCAGGACCCGTCCCCCAGGCTTGTAGACTTTGGACACGGAGCAGAGTATACTAGAAGGACAATGAACTTTGGTTGTGTTTCTAAAGGAGTAGACACTTAATGTAGATTTTTTCTCCTCTATCATAGTTCTATTATCAAAGACTGTTCTATCTTACTTGTAGAAGACAGAATCTGATTCAAATGAAAATAGTTATGCAAAAAAGCTATTGTCTTCACAGACCTCATAATCCAGTGTGTATGTACATAAATGTATAGTCCATCCACAACATTCTCCTGCTTAACTTTCACAATTTCAAGCGTTCCAGTGATTTTATTAATAACCTCATTTTCACTTTCACATTGGCAACCAGGTACTTTCCTGGCTATGTGCAGTAGAGGGGAAAAAAAGTGGCACAATGTGAGCAAATTTGTGGAATATCTGGTCTGCCATGAAGTGCTTTACTGGTCTTGTTCACCCTACTGTTATAAAGAGCTCCCCATGCATTGTCATATATTTTCATTGTTTGCCTACAAAATTCAAATTTTGTATTGGAATTGTGCCCCCCAAAATAGTGAAAGTCCTTTGGGATCTAAGGCCAAGAGTGCAAATTCAGTCATGAAGCTTAGTGAGAAAATGAAGGTCTTAGTTGTGCTGGAATGTCTGCAATCCTTGTAGGCTACAAAAGATTAATTTTTGGTGGAGGAGGGAACCTAAGCCCCTATTAGATTCATTATATGAATATTCACATTTTTTATTTTCATGCCGTTTTCTAGGAATATAACCCCTACCAAAGTTGAGGATTGACTATATATGTATGTAAGGCTACTCCTCCATTCCCTTTAAAGAAGTCTTAACAATGCAATACATTGTGAAGAAACATCAAAAGTATTTAGAGTTTACCTGCTCTAGGAACAATCATTAAACTAAATTTAAGGAGGCATAAAACAAGAAGGAGGCTACCTCCTATTGGAGGATGGCACCATGATCTTTGTAGCTGAAGAAGAATGGCTCAATTCTTTGTGCTGGGTCAACTCTAATATAGACAATCCTGAAGGAACAATGATCATATTAGTTCTAGAATGATTCTTGAGAGGAGGCTCAAATTTGGTATAAGTGTACCATAAGCTTTATGATAACAGTGCCATTTGGCAACTATTTAACCTTATACAAGTTATTTCCCCATTCTGACCTTTAGTGCCTTCATCTTAAATATGGGAAGGTTGGAGAAAAACAAATTGGGGTAATAGAAAACAAGTGCTGGGTTTAGAGTCAGAAACCTCAGGTTTGAATCCCAACACTATCACTTAGTAACTTATTCCTACCATTTATTGCTACCACTGTATAATCTTGAACAAATCACAGATCTTTTCTGGGTCTCAGTTTTCCTCATCTGTAAAATGAGTTGTATTAAGGCCTAGTATCTCTTAAACTAGTATCCAGGGATACTATGGTTCCTCCCTCTATGAATCAATGAGTCATTATCTGCCTCTGGCTATCTGGAGTCCTCTAAGTTGAGCAATGTTTGTACTCACTTGTCTGGTCCTATGCTTTCTTTTGTTGTTGTTGTTTTTTGTTTTTTTGCAGGGCAATGGGGGTTAAGTGACTTGCACAGGGTCATACAGCTAGTAAGTGTCAAGTGTCTGAGGCCGGATTTGAACTCAGGTCCTCCTGAATCCAGGGCCGGTGCTTTATCTACTGTGCCACCTAGCTGCCCCCTGGTCCTATACTTTCTTGAGATTCATCTAGTATGGGGAGGGATGGAGATCCAGTGATAGTCAAGCTTAATAGTCAAGCATCACCCTATAAAAGATAAAATAAAGAGGGTCAGTGTGATAAGACAAAAGCTCACCTAAAGTTTGGGCAAACCATAGGATCTTCCCTCCTTGACAACATTCCAAGGTGGTGGTGTCTTCTATGGGAGTCTCTGAGTTGAACCCAGTTCCAAGACTCCATCCATACTCTTCCTTCCTACCTCTTTACAGTCTTGCTATGGAAGAAATGGGCCAGCTTGCACAATGACTACACAACTTATGATACCCTTTAACCCTCATTAATTCCCTAGAGCAGGTGGCATTGAGGACCTAGTGGAAGAGAAAGAGGAACTCAGGAAGGAAAGATCATTATGATAAGAACCATATCATACATGTGGTGCTGGGTAAAAGAGCAGCGTCACCATGTTTGCTCCCTGCTCATGCCCTAGTAAAGGCACAACTCCTCTTCTATGTTACACATGAAAAATAATACCTAATTCCTAGTAAATATGTGGTGTTTTTTTGGTTCTTGTCATTTGTTTTATAGTTGCTGATTTTCATAATTGGAAAGTACTTCAGAAGTCATCTAGTCCAACTCATACATGGAAGGAAGACTTTCTATATAGTTGATACATATTTTTCATCTTATTCAAAATGATCAAATATTGAGGATTAATCTTCATAGCATGAAATCTACTTAGTGATGTCCAAAATATTTTGAACAATTCAAGTTCATAAATACTTTTCATATAATAGATATTTCTAAATGGTGGTGGTAGCATAAATACCTGGCTGAATGAATCATTGAATGACTATTCTATTTTATTTTTATAAATATTTTTATTTAAAGTTTTGAGTTCCAAATTCTACTCCCCCTTTCCTCCCTCCTCTCCCCCCTCAAGTTGGTAAGTAATCAGATATAGGTTATACATGTACAATTATGTAAAGCAGTACCGTATTAGTTATTTTGTATAAGAAGACTCAAATAAAATTTTAAAATGAGTATTTTTTCTTTCCAATTTTAACTTTTTTCCAATTAACAAGATTTTTTTCTTCTCCTCTCTCCTTCTCCCCCCCCCCCCGCCAAAAGAAGAAATTTGAAAAACCAAAATGTATTGGATTTCTAGACTCACTGTTAACTAGAAACCCTGAAGAACCTCTATAAAGCTCAGAAGCTTAAGTTGCTTATATTTTTGCTGTTGGAATTACAATTCCAAACCTTTTGGTGCTTAATCTTATCAAGGATGGTTCACTTTCAGTCTCAGAAGCACTGCACCAACAGTTTTTATGTGTCGGTCGTGTTCCAGGACACTTGAGTCACCAAGTCCTGATGGAAGCATTATGCATAAGGACATTGCCACTGGCTGCTCATACAGGGGAACAGAGAAACTAAATGATCTTTAAGATTCAGTCAACCCTAAAATTGCAGCACCCTCCTGATTTTTTCTGTACTTTTTGGCCATCTGTCCTCTATCTTTTAATGCCAGGTTCCAGCGCAATCAGAATTCCCAAATACAGTGAAGACAGGAAAATAGACAACTTGAATTCATGCTCTATGTGAGACACTCATGAGGAGATGTCAGCATACTGTAGTAGCAGGAACACTCAATAATTCAAGGACCATTTCTTAAAGTGACATAACCCTTACCATCCCCTCCAGCTATCATCCTATACTTCTCTTTCCTTTCACATCCAACCTCCTAGAAAAAGCTATCTGTGCTCTTTGCTTCCACATTCTCTCTTACTCCCTTTTCGGTGCCTTGCAGCCTGGCATCAGGATTTATCATTCGACTGTAACTGTCATTACCAAAGTTAACAGTGATCTTTTAATTTCTAAATGCAACAGCTTTTTCTTAGTCTTCATTCTTTTTAGCCTCTCTATAGTAACATTTGAGATTATTGACTACTCACTCTTCTCTGAGTTTTCATGATACTGTTCTCTGTTTTCTCTGCTTACCTGTGTTAATGTCTGGTCCTCAGTATCTTTTGCTATGTCAGACTATTATTCTTTTTTTTGTTTTGTTTTGTTTTGCAGGACAATGAGGGTTAAGTGACTTGCCCAGGGTCATGCAGCTAATAAGTGTCAAGTGTCTGAGGCAAGATTTGAACTCAGGTCTTCCTGAATCCAGGGCTGGTGCTTTATTCACTTAGCCACCTAGCTGCTCCCTCAGACCATCATTCTTAATTCTATTCCTTATCTATGTGCCTACTTCAAGGCACATAGGACTTCTTATTAGCTCTGATGGGTTCAATTATCATCTGTGGAGATGACTTCTAGATCTAATGTCTATATGCAAGCCCCACCTTTCTTCTGACATTTAGTCCTATATTTCCATCTACTTACAAGGGATGTCCAAGAGACATCTCAAGCACAACATGTACAGTTATCATCCTCTCCAACACTTTCCATTTCCTAATTTCCCCATTTCTCTTGAGGACACTACCATTTCCCCCTCTCCTTGGTTTGAAACATGAGTCACCTTTGATTCTGTCTCGTCTCCAATAGTCAATCAGTTTCCTAGCCTCGATTATCATCATCTATAACATCTATCATATATATTCTTTTTTCTCCACTCACATGCCAACAGTCCCAATTCAGGCCCTCACAACTTCTCTTCTGGATTGTTACAATATTCTCCTAATTAGTCTTCCTGACTCTAAGCTAATCCATTCCCTCAACAATCTATCCTCATATGGCAGCAATAATTTCTAAAGCACACATTTGTCCATATCCCCACAGTTCAAAAAACTTCAGGAATTCCTTGAACATATTTTAGATAAAATACAAATTCCTTGGACATTTAAAGGTCTTTTTAGTCTGACTCGAGCCTTTCTCTTAAGTCTTCATCTTCACTGTTTCTGTCATGGGGAGAATGGGGTATGTGGTTTGGGGTAGGGGTTGGGGTCCTTAGGAATTCCTTTTTAAAGAATTACACCCTCTTGCACACAAAAGCAGTTAGAATAAGATGGTAGTTTATTTAGGGGCAAGGGAAGGGAGGGGAAGGGAAAGCATGAAAGAAATCCTTGGACTTCTCATGGGGAGAGAGGCATGGCAGAGAGGTAGCTCTGAGATACCAGTCTCCTCGAGCAGGTAACTGGCAAGTACTTTTATAGAGGGCTGATGGGGGTGACCATATGACTGTAGAAAGGTCCTTTAGTGAAAGAGGACCATCCCCCACTGGTGGTGGCTGGAGGAGTTGGGTGAGGGGTGGCTGTAGATCTCCCAAGCCATCTCTTCAGGAAACAAAGGAAGCAGCCACACCTAATCTAATTGCTCCAGGGATGAGGAAGACTATAATGAAGGGTGGGGGTCGCGAAGCTAGCTCAGTCTGAACTGGTTGAGCTTATCTCTCTAGGTTTATCTGTCCTGTGGTTTAGTTTCTCGAGAAGAAAGTTCTTTGTGCCCCAGAGAATTTCTGGGGTGCCCTGGGCCCATAACAGTTCCCTTCACATATTCTAAGTTTCAATCAAAACTGATTCACTTGGTATTTCTCATACCTGATATTTCATTCTTCAACTCCATGCTTTTGAACAGGCTTGAATGACTAGCACTTTAAGTGATAAGTACTTTCTTTTCAACATCCATGTGTGGTAGACTCTGGGAGAAGTACTTGCCTATTACCAAATAGCTAATAAGTGGCAAGGTGAAATTGTAATGCAGCTTTTCAGTAAGATCAAATGTTTTTCCTCAAAATGAAAGGAGAGAAGTGAGTTATGGGGGCAGCTAGGTGGTGCATGGATAAAGCACTGGCCCTGGATTCAGGAGGAGCTGAGTTCAAATTCAGCCTCAGACACTTGACACTTACTAGCTGCATGACCCTGGACAAGTCACATAACCCTTATTGCCCAACCCACCCCTCCACAAAAAAAAGAAAAAAGAAAGATGCATGTCATCATTCTAAATAATAATTATTAATTTATTTAAATTATTATTCATAAATCTAAACTATTTCTTTTCCTAATTTTAAAGTCAAATTTTAAAAATTCCTTGTAATTCTGTAGATATACCTTTCTGAAATGACCTTTAGCTACTGATCTGCTCACTATGGACATAGTGCAACTGCAGGTGACTTTTGAAGATTCCCTATAGTCTTATTAAATTGAGGAGAAGCAAATACTCTTTTGTCAGAAGGCCCTAAACCCCAGATCTAACTGAAGTCAAAACTGAAACCGCTTAGTCCAGAAAACCTTCTGAAATACCTCTATGTTCATTATTTCTCCCCCAATACTCATTATGCTTATCCCGCTCTCAAAATCTTTTTCTCCACTACTCCTTGCCAACAAACAGAAAAAGCTACCCCTCATTTTTCAGTCTCTTCCTTCACTTATATATGTCCCACAGAGGTGCCCTTTTAAATATGTAAACACAATAGTAGGATTGTAAGTTAAGTGGGAAAGAATCTTTATCATTTACAGTAACAGGAAATTTCAGACACATGGCAATATGTATGTTGTATTTGAATACACAATCAGACTCTTTGAATAGCATTACCAAAGTAGGAGCAACAAACAGAGAGTGATAGCCCATAAAAGGCTGGCTTTTTTCAGGGTATTCACGATGCAAATGAGGCATGAGGAAGGGGAAAATCTGGTTAAAATCAACCACTAGCCAGATATGCATATCCCACCTTTTATCTTTTCCTTCATTTTTTTTTTCTGATTTTACAATAAGCATTGGTTAGCAAAGAAAAATGTAGTGGTCGGTGCAGTGGAACTCAATTTAAAGTCTTCCAAATTCCTTAAAAGGACTTTCCCCTCCACCTTCAAAGATCTGATAGAACTGATTTAAAATATTTTAGTTAGGTTTTAAAGTAGAGAGTGGTATTACAATTCAGTACAGCTCATTTCTGAACTTTTTTATTAGTTTAGGAAATTTTTGTAGCCCAGAAAGTGGTTCCTCCTCCTCCCCCCACCCTTTTTGGAGGGGGCCATAGGGGTGGAAAGATATAATAAAATCATATTGTAGTGCTTTTAGGAAATGCTACTACCACCTACTGGTGTTTATTGTACATAAAACTGAAAATGCTTCTGAATTATTTGTACAATTCCTAAATTAAGATTTTATGTAAGAAAATAATTAGTAGTTATTATGCTCCTTTTTTAATTATTTAAAGTTAATATTGTTATAAATATGGAATTTCAATTTTAGACTTGTAATTAGGCATTATTTGGAATAATGTGATATCTTACAACTCCATCACCGTAACATGCAAAAATATGGGGGAAAATTTGGAGAACATGAGTGAGAATGGGGTGCATAGGCTGAATTCAATTGAATATTTTGATCATTCCTCATTTGGAAGAGGAAGGGCAGAAAGAGGACAAAAGAGATGTAGTCATGTATCTGCTGGTATAAACTTTTTTCTCTTATAATAATTATAATGTAAAGGTAAAGGAGAATTTGGGGGTTGATCACTGAATTTAAAAATGTGAAAGACTGTTCAGGAAAAAAAAACATAATTTATGGATCATTATTCCTATATCCTTTACAGAACAAACATAATAATTATTTCAGTGTGCACATATCCAAAATCTCCTGGAAGTCTAGCAGCTATTTATAGGCAACCAGCCAACAAATTACATATACAACAAAATTTCTGATATTTTTATTTCATAGTTAACTCTCATTAGCTTTCAGATGAGCTTTGAATCTTCCATTCTTCACAATTTCCCTTGGGAGAGAATCAAATCTTTGTGTTATTCCTTCTGCGGTTACTTTGTATTTTAACCTCAGCCTAGTCCTGCAAATTTCCTACCTCTAAAAGAAACTACCTCTTGCATGGAATCCATTTTCTTGTTCATTGGCTTAATATTTTGCATCAATGGTCCAGATTCATCAGAGATAAAGGATTCATGGTGAAGGTTTTTCCTCAGTCAAATTTTAATGTGACATCCCTATCTTTTAAAATTTGACAGAAGAGACATAACCAATAATTCTGATGATACTTAAAATATTTCTTTAGGTACAGAAAATCAATCTATCATTGTCAGCAGCAATACCAACAAAATTTTATGAAGGCCTATCATGTGTAACACACAGGACAGGGTTTGGAGACAGAAGTATGAGACATAGGGCAAAAACTTCTCACATCCCTAATTCTACTAGAAGTCATTGAATCTAGATGGGGCCTATTCTACATTATTTCCATCCATATTTGATAATAGCCACAGTTATGCTATTGACTTTAAATTGTACTATTATCTATGGAGAGATACCAGCTGCATTATTGGAATTCTTTCCCTAAGCAATGTTGATTTCGAGTTTATTGATACTCAGGGCAATTTGGTTTAGGAGAAGGACTACATTTTGAGTAAGAGGTACATTTGGAATCAGAGGTCCCAGGTTCAAATTGTGACTATACTTGCTTATGAGACCTTATGTAAATAATTTAAACTCTCTGGGCTTTACTGTATCTATCAAATGAGAGGGTTGGACTCATCTTTATCTTTGCAGTTGTAAATCTATGATCCTATAACCTTGGATTAATTTCTTTGTTCAGGTATCCCTCCACTGGGAGCCTCACTTTGACCAATTTCTTATTTTGTTGACATATGTCTTCTCATTGTTGACTTTTTTCCCCCTTTGTTGGCATCCCAGAGGAAAACCCTTTGAAATCCAACTACAAGCACCATAAGTAGTTCAGGGGAAGTTTTCCAGCAGAAAGTTCTGCAGCTTTCTAGAAAACTGAGTGATAAGTTGATTTGTCTTACTGTGAAGTTTGTTACATAGTTTTAGGGTATCCATGAAGGCAAAAAGATAACATTCTAGCTCCTCATGACTCAGTTTTATAGGTCTTTTTTTTTTTTAGCTGAAGGTCCCAACATATAACTTAAATATAAATACCTTTGCATATCAAATGATTTTTATGATGACTTGGCATTTATGCACACATCTCTTTGTTCTTTAGTGTGATATAATTAGATTGCTTAAGAATTGCAGTTAAAATGAAATTCAACTTAATTGTGCATTTGTACCTCCAATACCTAACACAGTACTTGGCACCTAGTAGGTGCAAAAAAAATGCTTGTTGATTGTTATCTTCTATCCTATTGAAAGCTATCATGGATAAACTGAATGAAAATTAAACTCCCATGTTCCTAAAATATAATACTAATGTCAAAACTGTACATTTATTAAGTGCCTTTCTGTATGTTATACCAGGATTAGACTCTAATAAATTCAATGGAGTTGAACAAACATTTACTTAGTTTTCTCTTTGTACAAGGGACTGCCCTAGGTACTAAATTATAATGTAGGGAAGATAAAGCATACAGTAAAATAAGACTATTATAGAAAATAAAGCAGGATGTGAACAATGTTTTAGGCTAGGTTTAAACACAGTGAATAGAGTAGCAGGGCTAGAGTCAGGAAGACCCATCTTCTTGAGTTCAAATCTAGCCTCAGACACTTACTAGCTATGTGACCCTGGAAAGTCATCTAACCCTATCTGACTCAGTTCCTCATTTGTAAAATAAGTTGGAGAAGGAAATAGCAAACTACTCCAGTAACTCTACCAAGAAAACCACGAGTAGGAGTAGTACACCACTGAAGAGCACAAATAAACAAAGCAATTCTGATTGAGGGAATCAGGAAAACCTTCATGGAGGGGGTGGCATCTGACCTGGGCCTTCATTAATTGGTATTATTTCACACAACAGAGATGAGGATAGGGGAAGGGGGTTAGAAGGAATAGAGAACAATATAAGCAAATGTTCAAGAAAGTTAGAAAGAATGACAAATATGACTAATAAAGACTATGCATGTATATGAAATGCACATTTTATTTGGTATTTGTTAATTATTTTTAAATGTATTATTAAGATATAAAATTACTTAGAAGTTAAACTGTTTGGGGGAAGAGGATGAAGTTTTGAATGACAGCCTAATTACTTGGACCTCATTCTATAAGCAATGAGTAGTAACTAAAGTTATTTACTTGAGCAGGAGAATGACAAGATCAGAGCTGAGCTTAAGCAAGAATAGTCATTTTTGTTCAGTATTTTATCGTATAATCATGAAGTAACTTATTATTATAGAAGAGAGTGAGTGGGTGATTCTATCCCACACCTACAACTATGCCACAAGGGAAAAAACCTCTCTACTCTAAAAGCAGTAGTCCAACAGCAACTATAAAAACCAGCAAGATTCCCTGCAGTTCTGGTTAAAAATAACCTAACTCTGTCCCTTGACAACTGAAGAATATCACAGAGTCATGCCTCTGAGAGAGAGAGCTCTAGGGAATTTTGTGATCTTATCTATTCTACAATGGAACCCATGCCTGGTGATGTCTTATTGTTTTGTTTTATTTTCTCCACATTGTAATGCTGTTCTTTCTTCTGGGTCATCACTCTCAGTTATAACCAAGGAAGATGGTCCTGGCAATCAATCAATCAGCAAATAATTTTTTCTGTCCCTACTATGTGCCAGGCACTGTTCATCATTTCACCGGGAGAAAAAAAGAAAGTTCCTTTGCTGGTCTCAGCTTATTTATCTATTTGTGTAGGTCCAGGTGAAACATTTTTATTTATAGTTTTGAGTTCCAATTTTTATCCCTCTCTTCCTCACTCCCTTTTCCCTTCCCTGAGGTGGCAAGCACTCAGACATGGGCTATACATGTATGATTATATAAAACATTACCATATTTGTCATTTTGTACAAAAAAACTTGAATAAAAAAATGAAAGTGAAAAAGAGCATGCTTCAGTCTGTGGTTCCATCAATATCAGTTCTTTCTTTGGAGGTGGATAGTATACTTCATCAATAATCCTCTAGGATTGTCTTGAATCATTGTATTGTTGAGAATAGTTGTCATTCACAATTCTTCATCAAACAATATTACTGTCTCTGTACACAACAAGTGAATTTTAAGGTGAGTTTTATGCCAGTAAATTAGCCAAGAATGAGAGCTATCTCAGCTTAGTTTGTAGACACAAGAGCCCAAACTTATATCTAGCAGATGGGAAAATATAATGCCCTAAGAATAAGCTAATAAGTCTTTCTCAGACACACACACACACACACACACACACACACACACACATACACACACACGAAAAATTTGTGTTTATGCAGGGCAACCAACATTCTTTAAGTACAAGTGGTCAATGAATTTTATGAACATTGGAAACGATACATGTACATGGTATTTAGATCTTGAAGAGTCCTTGAATATCAACAATCCCAATAGTCTTAATTTTTTAGACATGACCTACACTTGTTTTTTTTTCCTTTAATTTTCTGAATGCATTTTGTTTTTATATAGCAACCATTGTCCAGTTTACTGCCCCTCAACAAAATTTCCCTTATACGCAAGCAAAAGAACTGAACAAAATCAACATCTGACAGATTATATAACACTCCACAAATATATTCTGCTGTTTTTCTATTGAGGGGAGGGATCTATATTTCCCCATGCTCCTTCTCTTAGTCCCCTGATTTTACACAGCAAACGGATGCCCATGGTAGGGAAGGGGAAGATTTGTCTAGGGTTATCCAGATAGCATACAGGCCTTCAATTTGAACCCAGACCCTTTGACTCCAAATCCTTTTCCATATACTAGGCATGTCTATGCATGCACTACCTTATGTCATATATCTAAATATGTATATGCTTTATTAACTGTAGTTCTTCAGTAACTCAAGAATTTGTGATTTAATTGGTAGCATATTTCCTGTCCCTGATGACAGATAACAAACCCCTTGAAAGCTGATAACTTGTCCAAAAATTTATCAAGCAGGACTCAATATTGTGATATACTTCTTGAAATTAACTAGACTAACTTCAAGCAATTCATATATATTCCATCTCTGAAACCATACTCAAAGACATTCTAATATAATAAGACCTGCCAGAACTTTCATTGCCCTGTAGGTAGGTAGGAAGGAAGGAATCATTTATTAGGCATATACTATGTACCAGATGCTATACTAAGCACTTTATAAATACTATATTTTATTCTTACAATAGCCTTGATAGAGTATAATCCTCATTTTACAATTGAAGAAATCGAGGCAGACAAATTAAATTATTTGCCCAGGGTCACTAAGCTAGTAAGTATCTGAGGCTGGATTTGAACTCTGGTCTTTCTGACTCCAAGCCCAGCACTCAAACCTTTGTGCAACCTAGCTGCTTCAACCAGTTGTATCAGTTAATCTGAGGTCATATCCAAGCATGACAATGAGGCATCAGATTTGCACTAGAAATAGTCTTTCTTGTAGATATAGATATAGCTATAGATATGCATATGTACATATATATTTGTATGTACACATATACATATATACCCATGTGTGTATGTATGTGTATATGTACACATATATATGTATCTTTTCTTAAATGAGAGGGTTGTACACATCCATCACAGAGTTTTAACTTTAATGGGTTCAAGATCAAATGACTATAGACTTTTTCACTAGAAAAGATTTCAATCCTTCTGTGCCTTGTCATTCAGTGAAATTGTTTTCTTTGTCTTTGCATAATTCCTCCTCAGAGGATTCATCTGATAAAGTGGAGGCATTACTCTAGCATCCTTCAATAGCTCTTAGGTACTATTTATTCAGTGTCTATGAAGACTCATCTACTTTTGTGGTCAGAAATATATTTTTTATCCTTTTCTTATAAAACAGCCAACAATAGAAATATATTCCAGGGGTCTAGGGGCAGCTAGATGGCACAGTGAATAAAGCACCAGCCCTGAATTCAGGAGGACCTTAGTTCAAATCTGACCTTAGACACTTAACACTTACTAGCTGTGTGATCCTGGGCAAGTCACTTAACTCTCATTGCCCCCCCCCCAAAAAAAAAGTAAGTGGAAGAACTGAAGTGCCATAACACACAAGATATAGCATTTCCAAGTAAATATATTCCAGGGGTCTGGTCAAGCATATGTCTTTCTTTTTCTAGATGGATCACCTACAATTTTGATTCTTCTGAGAAATTGTGGAATCTCACAATGTTGGCAGGAGATAATTGATATTGATGACATAGGATTTTAGGTCAAGAAACAACTTGGGATCACTGTACACTGTAAATTTTCCAAATATTATTCATCTTTAATGGTTTCTCCCATTAAACTCTATGTCTGGCTCTTTGTCCTCTTTTTCAAATTATATATCCACGGGCAGCTAGGTGGTGCAGTGGATAAAGCACCATCCCTGGATTCAGGAGGACCTGAGTTTAAATCGGACCTAAGACACTTGACACTTACCTAGCTGTGTGACCCTGGGTAAGTCACTTAACCCTCACTGCCCTGGGGAAAAACAAAACAAAACAAAAAACCAAAACAAAACAAAGTATATCTACATCATAATCTTAGGTATATAGGTGTTTTTCATCCACTTGGTTTTTCCATTGTAGATTGCCAGGTAATTTTATTTTTTAAATCTTAAAAGTATTTCATTATTTTCCAGTTACATGTAAAGATAGCTTTCAACATTTGTTTTTATAGGATTTTGAGTTCCAAATTTTTCTCCCTCCTTTCCTTCCCTCCCCTCTTCCCAAGACAGAAAGCAATCTGATATAGGTTATACATGTACAATCACATTAAACATATTTCTACATTAGTTATGTTGTGAAAGAAGAATCAGGACAAAAGGGGGGAAAGCTCAGAAAACAAACAAGCAAACAAAAAAAAGTAGAAATGGTATTGTTCAATCTGCATTCAGAATCCACAGTTTTTTCTGTATGTGGAGAGCATTTTCCAACATGAGTCCTTTGGAACTGTCTTAGATCATGGCATTGCTGAGAAGAGCTAAGTTTATCACAGTAGATCATCACACAGTTTTGCTGTTACTGTGTACAATGTTCTCCTGGTTCTGTTCATTTCCCTCAGAATCAGTCTACATAAGTCTTTCCAGGTTTTTCTGAAATCAGCCTGCTCATCATTTGTTATAACACAATAGTATTCCATTACATTCATATGCCACAACTTGTTCAGCCATTCCCCAATTTATAGGCATCCCCTCAATTTCCAATTCTTTGCTACCACAAAGAGAGCTGCTATAAATATTTTTGTATATGTGGGTCCTTTTCCCTTTTTTATGATCTCTTTGGGATGCAGAACTAGTAGTGGTAATACTGGGTCAAAGGGCATGCACAGCCCCATAGCCCTTTGGGCATAGTTCTAAATTGCTCCGCAGGATGGCTGGACCTTTTCACAACTCCACCAACAATGCATTAGTGTTCCAATTTTTCCACAGCTTCTCCAACATTTATTATTTTCTTTTTTTGTCCTCTTAGCCAATCCAATAGGTAAGAGGTAGCACCTCACTTGTTTTAATTGCATTTTTCTAATCAATAGTGATGTAGAACATTTCACTAGGTAATTTTAAAAGGTCATTATAGAGCTCATTGAGAAGGCCCTATATTATTCTAAGGTTTACTACAATTGTGAAAATATCAACCATAAAAAAACAGCATCTGGAAAACTCATCATATATTTGGAATATTTGTTCTATTTGGAACTCGCTTAGGAGGATATCACCCAGGACCTTTGAGCATGTTTCCCAGTTTTATGCCTTTTCTGATTCTGATACATTATTAATGAACAGTATTTCTGTAGTTATATCTGTTATATATTCTTGTATCATCTTGTATGCAAAAATACTTTGTTCGAGGAGGACCCCTAAAGCTGTACTTTGTCAATTATGCTGAGTCAAATTGTTAATAATAAATAAACATGGTATAATGTCATAATCTTCATACTTCTTAACTAGTAATGCAATTGTGAAGATATGTGCTATTATAAACTGCTTATGAAAGCCTACCTGATTACTTCTCTTATTTTCATTATATCTGTCTCTATCTAAACACATGCAAATATACATATATGTACACAAATGTGTCTATATATATACATATATAAAATCCTCATCTTATGAAGGATTTATTTAGAAGAAAAAAGTAGGTTTATGTACTAATAACTATTTATGTCTTAGTTTTCTTTAAGGTCTTTAGGGGCCTTCCATTACTTAAAACATTTTGGAATTCAATCCTTGAATTTCTTTAAATTTGTCCCCTTCTGCACAGATTCTTTCTGTAAATACATTGGAGTCTAACCATTTTTCTTTTTCTTTCTCTTTTTTAAAATTTTCCTTTTTAATTACAACTGCACAACACACCATTTTATTCTTGCATCTTCTCAATGGTTTCTTCTTTACATTTGTCCTTCTCCTTTCCAACTTGTTGGGATTTGGCTTGACGCTCAAGGACCTTTTTATGATCTTTGTCCAGTTTTAGTCTGGTGATAACTACCTTACTAGGGTGAATGTCCACATGGACAGTTGTGCTGTTAGTTTTCTCAAGCTGCACATGCTGAATGTAGATGACATGTTTCTTTCTGTAAATGTGCATTACCTTACCAATTTGCTGGCCTTTGTAGTGTCCATGAACAACCTGGACTTCATCATCTTTCCCAATGGGCATGGAGCGGACTTTGTATTTCTACCTCAGCTCCTTGGAGAGCAAGGACGACATGATCTTGCACTGGATGTTCGAGGGCTGTTGAAGTGTCTCTTGTGGTCCGAGGTCATGAAGAGATTGAAGTTCATTTTGGCTGCACAAAACGTGACCACCCAAAAAGAGACATGTGTGCCACCTGGCACTGGAAACCAGCCATTTTTCTTATGTCCAAATTTAGGTGCCTTTTCCCACTTCCTCACACAATATATTAGGTACTATAGTAGCTAAGTCCAATTATGGTGATTATTATCATCAATGAGGGCAATATTTTGGTTTGAAATGTTGGCTGATCTGTTCCATCTCATCCGTGTCCATGAGTCATTTACTTTTTAGCTTTGTCTAGCTGGCTCCACATCTTCACCACCTTTTTACTTATCTCCTTCTAATATGATAATTTTTTTTTGGTGAGGCAATGGAGCTTAAGTGACTTGCCTAGGGCCACATAGCTAGTAAGTGGCAAGTGCCTGAGGCCAGATTTGAACTCAGGTCCTCCTGACTCCAGGGTCGGTGCTCTATCCACTGTGCCACCTAGCTGCCCTTCTAATATGACTTCTGACCAAAGTCATTGAACCTGTTCTCTCAAAGTTTAATAATGACCTTTTACCTTTTAACTTCTAAATCTAATACCCCTTTCTCCTCATTTCACACAGCAGTTTCTTAACTGGGGGTAACTGTTAATGACATTATTCCCATTTTACAGATTAGGACACTGAGGATCAGAGACATGAGGAACTTGTCAGGGGTCTTTCCTACTATACCACATCAATGTAAATCTACTCAAAGTAGCATTCATGCACTCAGATCTTTTTTTGTTTAAATGGTGTCATCTTCTGTTTTTGTATCTCCTTTATTTCTAAACATTTAAGAGAGGAATGTAGGTTGTGCAGTGGATAGTGCTGGCCATGAAATCAGGAAGATCTGGGTTCAAATCAGAAGCTAACTGTATGACCCTGGGCAAGTCACTTAATTTCTGTCTGTCTCTGTTTCCTCATCTGTAATCTGATGATGATAATAGCACTTATCTTGTGAGGATCAAATGAGACTGTCATTATTAAAGGCAGCTCTGATCTTGTCATCCTTTTGCCTGAAAATCTATAGTAGTGTCCCATTGCCTGCCAAGTAGTCTTAGCACATTTTTATTGTCAACTTTCTCTGGAATATGCTCTCATCCTTTGTCATTATTCTATCTGGATATCTTCCCACTTGCCTGACCCTTTCATGTCACTATCCATGGCTAAATCATTATCCATTTCCTGGTCTCTGACCACAGGTATGTTCTAAGGCTCAGTCCTCAATTTTCTCTTCTCTTTCTGAACTCTCATTCAGGAAGATAAGTTCAAATATAGGCATAGACACTTATTAGCTGTTTGATTCTGGTCATGTCACTTAAGCTCTGTCTGCAGTATAGGATTAATAATATTAATAATTAATTAATAATAGTACTCACCTCCCAGGGTTGATCTTAACAACAAATGAGATAATACTCATATCGCACCTAGCATATTTCCTGGTATATACTAGTTGTTTAATAAATGTTTCTTCCTTCCTTCCCCTTTAAGGTGAATATCTCTTCAGCTTCTCAAACTCAACAGATCCAAAAATGGAACTTGTTCTCTAACCCAACGTCTTCCTAACTTGCTGCTTTCCATTAAACCTACAATGCCTCCATTTTAAGTCAAGAATAGCTGAGTTCATTTCAGAAAGGCCTGGAAAGACCTATATGAACTGGTGTATAGTGAAGTGAGTAGATCCAGGAGAACACTGGGCATTGTGACAGCAATATTGTTAGAAGAAGAATTGTGAATAACTTAACTATTCTGAGCAATGATTCAAGATAATCCTAAAGGAAAAATGATAAAACATACTATCCACCTCAAAGAAAGAACTGATATTGATTGAACACAGACTGAAGCATCCTATATTTCACTTTCTTTCATTTTTTTCCTTTTATTCAAGTTTTTTATACAAAATGGCTAATATGTTAATATTTTACATAATTACACATGTATAACATCTATCTGCTTACTGCTTCAGGGAGGGGAAAGGGGAAGGATGGATAAAAATTGGAACTCAAAACTATAAATAAAAATGTTTATTACCTTAAAAAATGTACTTTATTGTACTTAATACAGTGCCTGGCACAAATTAGGTCCTATATAAATATATTTCTCTGCCTTTATTCCTCCTCCCTCTTCCTATTACTCCTACAATAAAAGAGAGTTCCTTATTTTGGATTTTAAAGCCCTTCACGATCCGGTTCCAACTTATCTTCCCAGACTTGTTTCTAACTTCTAATTTAGTTTTGTTGATGTTCTGATCATTTCTTCCTATATTGCTTTTTTTTTTAAATGTATAAGGTATTTTATTTTTTCCGTTACATGTAAAGATAGTTCTCAACTTTTGTTTATTCTATATTGCTTTTTATTCTTTTAAAGTAACACTAATTCAAATATCCATGATTCTACCATGTAATGTTTTAACAATAAACATCTACTCTAAAAATATTACTGCCCTTAATGGTTATTTCACTACATAGCAATGAGATTGAACATTTCATGTTTCTTCATTGTGATAGATAAAAATAATCTAAGAAATAATGCTAAACAGAATTTATATCTTTACTTTTATCCATTTCACGTATTTTTCAAAGTTAACTGTCTAAATAGGTTAGATATGGATTATTGCAATTTTGAATTATTTTTTTCTTTTAATTTAGTGATTTCAGGTAATGAAATATCCAGTCACTGATCTGGCTACATAGAAATCTGATTCTGAAATGCCTCTAGTATTTTTACCAAATAATTACCTGCTTGTCAATATATAGTCAACGAGCATGTGTCATGTCCTATGTCTTCTAAATTTTTTAAAAATAGTAGTGATGACACATAGGCATGAGGCTTCTTTCATTTCATAAGCTCCAACTTTTCCAGCATGCTTTTTACCCTCCTCCAGTATCCAAATTCTCATTTGTTTTTCACCAAGTAACAAGATAAACATCTTAGTTTGAAGGATTTTGTCGAGTTCTTCACATCTTTTTTCTTTCTACTTTAAAATAGATGTTGATACAGGCCAGAATTATATTCCTGGTGTTCTGTTTGATTATCTACAAGATAAATGGATAAATAAATAAAAAATTAGTAAATATTTACTATATGCCAAGTATTTATCTAGCACTGGGGAAAACAGTCCTCACCCTCAGGACACAAATTCTAATGAGTGCAGACAACATATATAAGGGACTGGTGAGTAGGGAGAGATATTTTAGTTTGGAAAGTTATAGGGATAGTAAATGGATCCACAGGGGAATATATAAGAATATTTACATTTCTAGGAGGAAACTAGACGTGTCCCATTAATTAATTAATTAATTTTTTTAGTAAGGTAATTGGGGTTAAGGGACTTGCCCAGGGTCACACAGCTAGTAAGTGTTAAGTGTCTGAGGCCCGGATTTGAACTCAGGTACTCCTGACTCCAGGGCTGGTGGTCTATCCACTGTACCACCTAGCTGCCCCAGATATGTCCCATTAAATCAAGTTTTCATTCCCTTTTGAAAGTGAAGGACAAAAAACAACACTTTCTAGTGATGATCCTATTGGTATATAGCTACTCTGATTCTCAAATGGTAGACATTGTCTTCAGGGCCATACTCAGGACATTTCTAGTTTGTTGGTACCTGATTAAGCAGTGTTCTGCTGACATGGGCTCTGGGAACATAGGCTCTTTGTCATGCAATGATGTAGCATTGGAATAAGACTTTTGTGGAGGATGTTGAAGAATTCAAGCAGCTCTTGAGTCATTTTTTTTCTAGCATTTTAGTGACTCCCACATGACCATCACGACCACTTGTTGACCTCAATGAGAATTTTCCTGCTCTTTAATAGAGAACTTGACAAAAACATGTTCACATAAAACCAAGTTGGAGTTCTTTATGTTCTAGCTAACCACCCTATGAAGCCAAGAAGTCTCTGGGGCTTTAAAGTCATTTCCAGAACTAAATTTCTGAGTCTTTTTCCTTGAGAAATGACATCAATTAAGTGTCAAACAGAAGTAGAGGTTGAATGATTGTTGTCCAACTTGAAAGACAACTCTAAGAACAAAAATTAAGATTTTAGTTGAAGGTCTACATCCATTTGACAAGGTGGGCAAGAGTATAGATACAGGCATTAAATGCCATCATTGTTTGGCTATTGTACAATAATAGGTTGAAAAAAAGAGGCAAAAACTCTCTTGGCAATTTGAGACTTTAGCAAGTAAATAACAGTTACTATAATATTTGTATAAAATTTATATAGTGGCTTTAATTTTGCAAAGCATCCATTTATGTTATATCATGAGTCTTATACAACCTTGAAAAGTAGGTACCATTATTAAACCAGAGCTTAGCACAGTGTCTCAAATATAATAGGTGCTTTATAAATGTGCATTGATTGATTGGTTAAAACCATTTACATAGAGAAACTGAGGATAGAGGTTAAGTGACTTTCTTAGTATCATGTAGTTAAGTATCTGAAATGATTTTTAACACAAGTCTTCCTGACTACAAGTCCATCACTCTATCCACTGTATTGCCAAGCTTCCACAAAACACATCTCAGAGGTAGGATTTGAATTTAGGCCTTTCTCTCATATGGCATATTATGTATAGAAATAAGTAGAAATATGGACACTGATTGACCGAGGAAGGTTTGTTGCTTCTTATGGTCACATCATAGCAAAATGAGTGTTAAATTAGGTTTCTTGCTACTTCTACCCCAAATCTTCTCTACCTCTTAAAGCATTAAAGTTTTAAAGGAGAAAAAAATATCAAACCGTTTCTCTTAATATATCATTAACTTAATACCCAGTTGAGGTATTTGACTCAGGATAATGTCACAACAGAACTGGATTTGGAGCTTTCTTTTCTTGTTTTATATTTATTTTTGTTTTCATTTAGACCATTCTGGTTCTCCTTACCTGCAAATACCCTAGTGTGAGTTTCAATTTGTTCTGTAAGCTTCTATAGATGAAAACAGTACCCAACAACAACAACAAAAAGGTGCTATGACCACTTTAAAAATTAAATCTTAATTGATCAGTTCAATCCTTTGAACTTATTATTCAATAGCAAAGCTGAAATATCTGCTTTTATAACCAACTATAGCTATTCAAAAACTACTACTAATTCCTTATCTGATTTTGCCCATTTTTCCCCTTATAAACCACTTATAACAGCTAAGTACTTTTACATAATTGAAAAATATGCAAGCTGGCATATTTCCTATGCATAACATTTCATCTCCCTATACTTTTGCTCAGGATGTTTCCCTTTACTTGAAATGGTCTTCATTTGGGGCAGCTAGATGGCAAAGTGGATAAAGCACCTGCCCTGGATTCAGGAGGACCTGAGTTCAAATCCAGCCTCAGACACTTAACACTTACTAGCTGTGTGACCCTGGGCAAGTCACTTAACCCCGATTGCCTCACTAAAACAAACAAAAAAAAAAGAAATGTTCTTCATTCTCATAGTGGTTTCTTGGGAATTTGGAGTTGCCTTCAGAGCTAAACCTTATTGCCAATTGCTACATAGCAACTTTGTAGGTCCTCCTAATGGTTTTTTTTGCTTCTCTATCCTTGAAATCACTTTTTAAAATGAACTTGGATATACCTTGCATTAATTGTTTTATGCCCTAAATGGGATGTAAACTCTTCAAGGGTTAAGAATTTCATTTTTGTCTTTGACGTCTCGGTTTCTAATAGTGTCTTGCACATAACAGTCATTCAATAAATGTTTATGGAAATGGACTTTTAAAAAAATTTCTACTCAACCTGTTGAGCTTTTCTTTAAAAGGCTCCAGGCTCTACATAGCTAGAATAATGACTATGATGTTAACTTAGTTACATAACAATAGTTAGCCTGTGCTATGTAAAAAAGAAGTAGGATTATTTCATACTATATAAATAAAGATACTGCACCCCAATAAACACATACGTGTGCACACACATGTATGCCCTCATAACAATATACATGTAGTCCCTAAAACTTCAGTTGTTTTAATTTTTTTTAAACTGAAAGGCAGAATACTATGAGGTAAATGTATAAATAAAAAATTATACAGACCCTGCCCTAAAAGAACTCATAGGTTAGTAACTGAATTACTACTACTAATACTGCTTTTGCTGCTGCTGCTGCTGTTGCTACTAATGTTTTACACAATGACCTGAGACCTTAGGTTGAACTACTTTGGCATTCTAAAGTCAATGCAAACATTTCCCATTTTTAAAATGCAGGTATGGCCTTTTCTACCTGACTTTCTGGATGAGATGAAATCTAGATAAGGCTGGCAAAATTCATTGTTTGTTTGCTTGAAGAAATATAATATATATTACTATAGATCCTTAGCAATGATTGTATTAGCTTCTGCCCTTGTCCAAATCCCCCTTCTGATCTAAGTGATAAATAGATGATGCAAAAGTAACTGAGAGCAATTAATTGTTGATGCCAACTGTGAATTAAACAGCTTCATGATGTCCCCTGTTATTGACATAATTCTAAATTTCAGCAGGATATATGACTCTCTCTCTTTCTCTCTCTGTCTGTCTCAAAAGATACATTTTGGATAATTTTAGAGATATGGCCTATTTACAAGTATAATTAGGTAGGTTTCAAGCCAGTTGAATGACCAGAACCAAAGAATTGTGAGTAATGGAACAATAACAACATGAAAAGAGATCTTTTATGGAGACCCTTAGAACTCTTTCCTTGACCCTGTTGTGTTCAACCTTTTTAAATAGTAATTTGGATAAAGACATAGCTATTTGGCATGATTTTCAAGACAAGGAATGACAATGAGCTGAGAGGAAATGTAAACACAGAGAAGTGGTATCTAAAATTATCTCAAAATATTAAAATCATAAGCCAAATTAAAATAAATAATATATATATGAAAACCTTTTATTTGGGGTCTGGAAATAAACTCGATCTCTATAGGATAGGGGAAAGATCTCATGAGAACAATACATCTAAAATTCCCTAAGGATTTTAGCTTGAAATTTTAATGTAAGTCAGTAGTTTGACATGGCAGCCAAAATAGACAATGACAAGAATAGAAACATAGTATCCAAAACAATAACAACAAATAGTTACTCTAAACTATACCTGGCTCAGTTAAGTCTAGAACTGTGTTCAGTTCTGGATGGTAGCTTTAACAAGAACATCTAGAAGAGAGTGGCTAGAATGTTTAACAAAATATGAAGCTTTACCATATGATGATTGGTTGAAGGACAGGAATTGTTTAACCAAGGGAAGAGAAGGCTTGTGGGAGATATAATAGAGACCTTCATGCATTTGAATTGTTATGTAGAAGAGATAATACAATATCCTTCCCTCCAGAGGGAAGAACAAGGAACAATGAGTGGAAGCTGAAAGGGGTTAGATTTTGGCTTAAAATAAGAGAAAACTTCCTAAAAATTAGGTCAGTCTTAAAACTAAATGGGTTGGGGGGGCAGCTAGGTGGCACAGTGGATAAAGCAGTGGCCCTGGATTCAGGAGGACCTGAGTTCAAATCTGGCCTCAGACACTTACTAGCTGTGTGACCCTGGGCAAGTCACTTAACCCTCATTGCCCTGCAAAAAAAACAAACAAACAAACAAACAAAAAAAACTAAATGGGCTGCCTTGTGAGGTAGAGAGTACTCTGTTCTTGGAGGTCTCCATAAGGAGGCATGATGGTCAGTAGAGAGTGATGTTGTAAAGAATATTGGTGTCCAGGTAGAGAATAGATTAGGTGGTCTCTAAGATCCCACCCATTTCTAAAATTCTAATACTCTATAACAAGTTTTTGATGGCTTCTAAAATCGCTCCCAATCCTAAAATCCCAATACTACTCTACGGTGAGGCCCCACCTCAAAATTCTAGTACTACGCTTCACCAACAATTAGATGGGCTCTAATATCTTTCCCAACCCTGCAATTCTAGTACCACTCTACAAAGAGGCCTACATGGCTTGTAAGATCTTTCTCAACCCTGTAATTCTAGCACTACTCTACAACAAGACCTCATATTTCCTGTCTCCGCACTAATCATTAAGCCCAATAAGAATGCTAGTCATGAGGAATTGTTATTTGACATTATTTATTTTACAATTTATCTCAAACTGAATTTTACTGAGGAGAAAAATGCACTAAGGAAGCCAAACTGCTTTGTCAGCACCTATTTGTTTATAGAAAATTTAAATGCAGGTGACCCTGTTCTTGGTCAGAAACCCTGAGATTAGAACTGTTTCTGCCTCAGTGAACAGTACATGCACGCTGGCTTTTCCCTTGCACCACAACCAGACTTTAAGAGAAACAAACTAAAGCAACAGGCATTTATTAAGGGGCCAGATACAGGGCATGGCTTGTGAAAATAAATAGCCAACCATTTTAAGGTAAAGTATGATCCTAATCAGCAAGTTTTTCCCTTGTTACGCTGACATGGTACATTTATTTCAAATACAGCACTACCACTCAGAGAGCTTGGGAGAACAATTCAAATATCCATAAGATACTATCAATCCTTATATCAACATTATAACAGGACATTGACTAAGGAACTAGTATCTATATAAAGATTTTAGGTAAAAAAATCAGGCAAGGTTTTTTTTCCCCCTTTATTAAGCAGGATCTTGCATGTTTATAAAACAAACAAACAAACAAAATCCAAGAACATCGTACTTTTAACAGTCTCTAGGAAATTAGTATCCACACACTCCCTTGGCAATTTTCCCTAGAATATAAAGACTCTGTCAGGAAGCTTTCCCTTAAAATCTGACATACAAGTCCCTCTAGTTGCAGTTGAAACCTGTTCATAAGATCAGAGATTCTTAGAGTTGGAGGGAATCTAGAGGTTATCAACTCCTGCCTTCTACCCCATAGAATAGTCTCTCTGATACTGTCTCTGAAAGATAGTCATATCATTATCTGCTCAAATACTACCCATGACAGGGAAGTGATGCAGCCTATTCCAATCTTGAGCAACCCCCAGTTAGAATGTTTGTTTTAATTTTTTATATTAGACAAAATGTGTCTATGACTTCCTCTTGTACAGTTCTAAGGGGGATTGTCTTTATAATAACCCTCTTACAAACTTTAATACAGATATTAAATGACTCCTAAGGCTTTTCCTTGAAATCATCTTAATTGGTTCATAAGATCTCAGAGACTTGAATTCTTGAATAATTGAAAAAATTAGTTTAGCTAAATTCCATGCAACTGGAAAAATAATGGCATTTTATGGAATTTGACTGTTGGCCCATATCATAGTATCCAGTTAATAACTCCTCAAAATAGTAGGACTGGTTGTGTGTTTAAATATAGCTTAACTCACCTAATGTAAAACTTGGTGTTTGAAATTAGCCCTAGTTCCAAATATTTTCCTTTTTTTTAAAGTGAAGATGAAGATGTCGTATTACAATCTTATAAGGTGATGGATTCAAGCAGGATGGAGTAGAGTTTTTTAAAACAGTGTTTTTTTTTCCTTCTTTCCCTAGAAGAAATATAAATATTTACTACACTAATAATACTGTTCTTTTAGGAGAGGAAAAAGGGCAGAAATTCAAAATGGTCTGCTCTGGAATAAATTGGTCAAATAACTCCCTCATTTTCTTACACTTGCTAGGGCTCCCAGCACACTTTCTCCATGATTTGACTCAGCTTTAAATGAAAATCATTTTAAACCCCAACTGTCTTTGTTTCCTCCTTACCTCCGTTCCACACGAAAATTTAAAGAGATGCGTAGGCCTGGACACTAGCATCTTCATGTGTGCAAACCTACCAAGAGTGCCATTTAGAAAGAGCCAAACTGCTGGCTCTGACCCCCAGAAAAGTGCCTGGTTTATCAATAAACTCTGACAGTCCCCAGAATATCATGTCTCTTTAGGGCATTTTTTTAACAAATGCATTTGAAAGAAAAAATGTTCTCAGTTAACTACAGTTCCCAGAATTCCTTGTAGAACATTCTGTCTCAATACATCATCAACTGGCAATGGGCACTGCTTCCTCTGGCAGAACTTAAGGGAAAGGGAGTAAGAGCATTATAGTATGTGACAAAGTTTAATATATGAGAAACACTGGTGTGCAGTTTCATCAGAATTTACATTCTCTTAGTGCAAGAGAGATCGGAAATCTATTTTTAACCAAAGGATCTTATTAAACTAAGAAGATTGCCTGTTACTACATGTAGTTGTTTCAAGCAGGAGTGCTTGATGGTGCTCTTTATAAACAATGGAAAATAAATCTCAACAAGCTAAAAGATGTTTATTGCAAAATATTGTGGTTCAAGAAAAATTATTTCTCTGTGGATTGCATATTTTGGATGCAATTTATGCTGCAGTTTCTCTTCATTAACCACATCTCACAGAATTTTCAAAGCATCAGCTTGCATATTATTAACATGTGTTTAAAATAACAATATATAAAGCTGCACAATTCAAATAAAAGGTTTGTTATGAGGCACAATGCTTTTTCAGTGTGTGTGTACATACTGAATTCTTTAGAATTTCAGCTTTTTGAAAAAAAATTAAATTGAACTAGATTTTACCTAGATCAACTAGATTAATAAGTATCTCACCCTACTAAAAAGATTTTCCTTAATTTAAGTAGTTATATATTTTGTAGGGAAAATATAGTATTCTACATCACTTTTCTTATTTTATGTTAAATGTAAAACAAAATATGACTAAATATTCTGTACTGTGAACATAAACTTTATATAAAAAACAGAAAAAGGCAGTAACAATTCATTTTCACTTTTTTTCTCCTAGTATATTATCTATGTTCCCATCCTTATATATTGTTTATTTTGTTAATTATGAAATGTTAGAATTTTAGATTTTAGGATGACTCAAAATGGATTAATGTGTCATTAATGCCAATGATGGGCAACTGTATTGCACAGTAGGTAGTGGTAGGCCTGGAGTCAGGAATACTCATCTTTGTGAGTTCAACTCCAAATGTAGAGACTTATTATCTTTGTGACCCTAGGCAAGTCACTTAACTCTGCCTCAGTTTCCTCATCTGTAAAATGAATTGGTGAAGGAAATATCAAGCCACTTCAGTATCTTTGCCAAGAAAACCCCAAATGGAGTTACAAAGAGTCAGATACAACTGAAAAATGACTGGACAACAAAATTCCATTGGTACTGCATATGAAAACAAAATGGTACAATGGACAAAAAAAAAAAATGCTTCTGGAATCAAATGACCTGGATTCAAATCCTACTGCTCTTACTGTATAACCTTGGGCAAGTCACTTAACTTTGGCTTCAATTCAAGACTCAGTTCCCTTATTCATAAAATGAGTCTTGGATTAAATTAATTTCTGTTCTAAATTAGGATCTTCAAAAAGACTGAAAATTTTAAGCCAGTGAAAAGTCATGAAAATGGAATCTACAAATGATTCCTCAATAAATGCCAGGATCATATTATCTAAAGAGCATTCATATGCCATTTAACCTTCACATCTTACAACATAGTCTAATAGGAATATCATGGTAATATATTCAGAGTATTGTAGAACACAGAAAATGAATCAGATAAGATTCCTTTAGTTGAAACACTCAATTTTTCAATCCCTACAAGAATTTTAACAGAATTCTATAAAAAGTGTCACCAGAAGTATTCAGTCTGAGGATTGTGTAAGTTTACCTAGACTTATAACATATGAAGAAAGCACTTTATAAATAGAGGAAACAGAGGACCAGCTTTGGAGAAAGGAAGACCTGGGTTCAAATCTTTGTGTCCAACACATACTAGTTGTGCCCATTTGCAAAACAATTAACTTAGTGTTTTCTGGCAACTCTAAGCCTATAAGTTACAGAGATATTGATAAACTAGGTTAGCGGAGAGTTTCCATACTAGGAGTTGGCCACGCTGTTGAAATATCAGATAAGGACTTTTTAAAATTGAACATGTAATTTAATTGATGCAAGGAAGTCTCAATAAGAATCTCTAAATACCCATGTTAATTGATACCTGCTCTGAAACTAGAAATTTGTCTGGGAAACATTGCCAGGTTAAGTGACTTGCCCAGTGTCACAAAATAATATGACAAAAGCAAGGCTTCAAAACCTGATCTTTCTGATTATAAGGAGTAATTTCTATATATTATATCATGCTCCCATAGAATGTTATTATCATTAATATTGGTAAATTATGATCATAATGAAATGATAATAATTAAAGAAATACTGTTCATCAGTTGGCATATTGCATATCAGTGGGATCAGAATGTACTAGACTTTGGTTCTTAATTTTATGACTTCTAATTTTTATTATAAATTCATTAATGGAGATTATCATTTTTATTCATTCATTCATACATTCAATAAATATTGATGACCTAACACAAGCAAGGCACTATGTGGAGATTTGTAGGAATGGTAATAAATAAGATATGACCCCTGTTCTCAAGGAGTCTACAGACTATTGGGGAAGATATCCTGGCAACATTCTCTACCACATGAGGAATTAAAATGCACTAATTAGCAATAGATAGATATA
Source organism: Dromiciops gliroides (assembly GCF_019393635.1). Lineage (NCBI taxonomy): Eukaryota > Metazoa > Chordata > Mammalia > Microbiotheria > Microbiotheriidae > Dromiciops > Dromiciops gliroides. The sequence goes on along the minus strand of NC_057863.1, from coordinate 364,229,042 downwards.
AATTAGACCCTCATCAAAGGCAATGGGATGTAAATTGTTCTTCCAGAAATTATGATGTGACTGAAATTTGGAATTCATCTTTCCCCCTGATTTTGACTTTCATTCAAGATCTTAACTATTTCTACTTAATCTGCTTTATCTTTGCAAATTTCTAGGGTGAGGAAAATGATATCCTCTTTGTATCCCAAAGAGACAAATATCCATAAAGGGATTTATTGAAAAAATGCTACAGAAAAGGGAAATAAAATTTCCAAGACATAATAAATTTTATTCTCACTTTTATTTGATCTTTCAAAGCAATAGGACATGTAGATGGAATAAATAAATGAACTAAAGGCAAATAAAGGTAGAGTGCACAGAACAATACCCCATGCCAATAATCAGTCTATAGGCCATTTTCCTGTACTTCGTGCCTGTCTTCTATATTCTCTTTCTATGGTTTTCCCCTCCTCACTCTAATACTGTGCTTTCACATGTACCCTTAATGCAAATTATAGCTGCATATGGTTTTGAAAACTCCCCATAAGTACAACATGTTCAAATTAATTCACTTTAACAAACATTTATTAAGTGCCAACTATGTGCCAGACTTTGGGTCGGAAAAACATGGAGTCTCTGACTTTAAGTTGATTACATTGAAATTCACGTTTTGGGAACATACAGTATTCATTATTGTATTAAAGTATGATATCAATCCGTGGCTTTTACTGTTGATATTAGCCCACTGTCATTGGTCACTCCATATTGTGTTTTCATTCTTTCTCTACCTTTAAAACAATTATTGTCTGCTAAGTTCATGACTGTGTGTCCAGAAGCATTCAGAAATGCCTTCTACCTCTGCTCCTGCAGGGCATCCTGTATACAACCCCCCACAAAAATCAGGGTCTTCATGACAGCTGTTGAAAGGCCTGGTCACCTGTTCTCTCATGATTAGATTTCCTTGCATTTGGGTGGCAAGAACTGAATATTTAAATTGGAGTGCTTTTGAGCTCCTTGTTCACTACATAATTTCCCCATTAATTGGAAGTGAACAATGGAGGCTAAGGGTATTTAAAACCTAAGAGCCTGTTAATAATAGCTCTGACCTCAGACAAATAGAGACTTTTCTGTCTGCATTTCTGTGCCCTAGCTTGGAATTTACCTATGAACTAGCTGGGAAAATATCCCTGCTCCTCCACTGAAAACAAGGCTATCTGGGTGATTTCTCAATTCTTTTCATTTATCAGAACCCTAAATCCCAGGAAGCCCAAGTGTGCTTAAGCCTCTTTCCTCACCTACCTCATGGGGTCCTCAGGCTTCAGAAATACCCTTGTTTTCTGGTCAGCAGGGTTAGAAATAACCGTACAGTTCTCCTCCTTAGCGTCCTAATATATGCAAGAGCAAGGATCTAGAAACCCAAAAGTCCCACTTCTTTCATTTACCAGCTAATGCTCAAGTCTTTGAGGCCTATTACTAGCTCCCAATTCTAGCACTGAAGTGAAAACTGCCTCCCCCCAGGGAAAAACCACAGCAACTTCATTTATAAAACCTATTTGATTTCCTTCCCCTAATCTTCCTACAGCCCTTTTCACACTGCTGCGTCCTTTAATTTTGCTTTCAGTCAGAAGTTTAAAAACTTTAGCTTCTAATAACTGGAAAAAATGGTTATTTAAAGATAACTGCAAGTTACTTAACATGCCAGACTATCATATGCTCGCTGCTTTGAAGCTGCAAATTAATGACGAGCAGGAACAGGGACTATCTTTCAGAGGAAACTGACCTCTTTCTAATGGCACATCGCTAATGTCATCTGTCTACTGCATCTCATTATGTGAATTTCACGGAGTTAAAAAAAAAAGTATCTTAAGGCTGTGCACAAATAAAAAGAACCTTCTAGTATTGAACACTTTGAAAATTTTTGATCTCTCCAAATACCTTCCTTAGATACTGGTTTCCCCTTTTGTGCCTGGCACGCTGCTTATGTCATCTATTCTCTGTGACTAATTATGTTAATTTTGTGCCATAAAAGTAACTGAAGGCTGTTAAGGAATAAAAGCTTTTGAGTGGCCTTATTTCATAAACACCCCTTTTGAACAAGGCACATTTAGTCATATTTGCAGTCACAGAAAGAGTCTTGTGCTAAAAATACAACAAAGCCTCTTGAATATGGCCATTTATTCCCACTTTATTAGGTAATTTATGAAAAAAAGTATGAAGGGAAGCCTTTTTGTTACTATAATTTGCATAAAGCTGGTGCCCCATTAATGAGATAACTTCCTGCCTTTTGTGTATCACCAGCTGGAAATAGAAATGGAAGAACTTTTCTGTCGCCCAATTACTTAACCTGCTGAGTTCAGCGTTGGAAAGTAAACAGGATTCCAATCTGCCAAAGAAGTTGATTTTGGTTGCTCTATCTTGATTTTTTAAAAAATTCAATTAGGAGACCAATGAAAGCCAAATGTTAAAAACAAACTAAATGTCAATGAGGCTATATATGCTGTCTGAGTGTTTTCATTTTTTGAGAATTTTACTGATTTGATAATTACATTTTCCCCTTTAGAGAACAGTGGTGGTATACTTTTGCTTACACTGTGTCAAATGAGCAACATTTGATCATCTTTTTTGAAGATATGGTGACACTACTGTGAGGGAGGAAAGGAAATCCATGAACTCAGGCTTAATTCAGATTTCTCCCTGCTAATCTGGTCATTTTTTTTATGAGTTAGTCTTCTAATGCAGGGCTTCAATCATAATATATTTTAGTCATATTTTTTGAATATATATGTATATATACACATATAGAACAAAAATATACCCCCCAAAAGCCTTTATAAAGCAACTCACAAATGAAACTAATTTTAATATTATTTCAAATTATCGACATATTGAAAGTCAAAAAATGTGTAGGCACTATACATAACTAAAAATAATCTTTACTCTGAGGGTTATATTATAAATTCTACATGTACAGTAGAAGCTTGGAGGAAGAAAGAGTGTGTGTGTATTTGTGTGTTTTGGGGGTAGTGGCAGATAGGAGACTATCAACAGTTGCAGTTTAAAACATTTTTGTTGTTTGTTTTTATGGGAAAAAAAAAATTACCTCTTTCAAATAATTGGCTAGCATTTTTTCCCCTAGGAGGAATGGAGGAAAGGGAATAAGAACTGAACATGGGGCAGGCAAAGGATTACTTTTATTAATATTTCAAGGATTTGTGGCAGCATCTGTGTGTATATTCATTCTAAACAGATGACAATTCTTTTATGATTCAATAGATGGTTAATAAATTTTTGTAGAAAAAAAATTAAATAAAATCCATCATTTGTTACCCAACTTTCTTGATCATTGCTGTCTCCAAATTTAGGTCGGCTAGTTTATGAATAAAAGACAGTCAACTAATCTAATCTCAGGTTCAGTACTTGAAGCCTTTATATCTTAGTAAGAACTGTTAGAGTTTCTGTCCAACTGGCATAACCTTTGAAAATTCCATGTGTTTAGCTAAATTGTGCTTTTTAAAAATATAGTTTTTGCTAAATTAAACCACTACCCTGCATCATTCACTTTCCTAAACCAGGTTTGGAAGCAGCCTTAGATGGTAAATTGGGAATACTTGACTTGGACATGAAGAAATGTATGGGAAAAATGAAATCAAATTAATCAGTCAAGCATTATTAAATGTCTGCTTTGCAACAGCAAAGTATACCAAAAATAAAGCATACAAAAAAAAAGGGGGGATACAGATGCACAGGTTAAAAAAAAATCCCTACTCTGAAGAATTTAACTTTTTAATAAGGGAAAAACAAAGATTGTCTATGGTGAAGGAAGTGGACAAAGTAGATAGAAAACAAATAAATTATTTTCTCATGTTGAATATTATGTGACCACTCTTTCCACTGATTGGAGTTCATTTTATTTCTTAGAATAGCGAGCACGGGGAGTAGAGTTAGATCTGTGATTTTACTAATGTAGGGAATCTCTAGTATGGAAAATCCCTCCAGTAATGTAGATTATCAAGATATCTGTAACTTTTAAAGTGGTAAAGCACTGGCTGGGGCCCTGAGAGATTAAGTGACTTACCCATGGTCCCTTGGCTAGGATGTGTCAGGAGAGTAAACTGAATTCAAATCTTTTTGATGAAGGCTGACCCTAAATCCACTCGTTTCCCATTATCTCAGTCAACCATAGCACTAGATCATTGTAACCAGCTTCCAAGTCATACACAAATTTCATAAGTATTTCATTATACTTGTCTAGTGTAGACATTTAAAAAATAAATAGATAATATCCTGAATTCCCTCCCTTCCCCACTTCAGTTGACCCAGTGATGTCTCCATGTGTAATGCTGAACTTGGGAAGATGTTTCAGCAAATTGAGGAACCAGAAGACAGCTTTTCTGTGCCCAAATATAGTGAAGCCTGGAAACCAGGTGAGCAATTACAGTCCTGGCTCTGTTACTGAGAAATAGAAAGACAATTCATTTATCCACTCTGGATTATTTACAATTAGGATGAAAGACATGTTTTCCTCTCAGGAAAATGAAAGTAATAATACCTGCATAATATTTGTAAGTCTACTTTACTGTTTTCTAAAATTTGAAATAAAAAAAAAGAATTTCAATAGATCATTGCTCAATTCAGGGTTATAAATGTCATTATATGAGATCAAGTAACATGTTTGGGGAGATATCAATGTCTTTCTAAGCAGGTTTTTATTACAACTTAGGTAAATTGCTATTAATATTTATCCTAATTTAGTGATACAAAAATAATTCTGAATGTATTTGATTCCAACAATTTTCTTCTCTGCTCTAAGTATTGGTACACTGCACTAGTCATTATGATCCCAGTAGAATAATGAATAGTATACAAGGAGAGATATGCAACCTCATACAAAGACACTGAATTCCTGCACCCATCTTCACATATACCTTTTTAGCTCATCCCTCCAAAGATTTACACACAGCCTAATCTAGTCTAGAGGATGAACCTAATTATCGACATGTAAACTAAATTGTCTTTTTTTATTTTTAAGCAATCTCCTTAGACTTTATACCTAGGAGATACTGGCCATAAGGGCACACTATGTACAATATATAATCCAATTCAATTCCACTGTTACTTAGGGGTATAACTTTTTTTAAATGAATTTTGAATTTTCATGAGCTGCTCCAAAATTTTAACTTATTACATGAATTTGGGATTTAAAATTTTTTTTCTCCAACTAATTTGTTTAAGAATTTCTTTATACAGAAGCACAAGAAAAGTGAAATAACTAACAGACCCCAACCACACATACTATATAAATATGCACACACACACACACCCACCAGCACTCCTGCCTGCCACCAACAACAATGACAATAATGATAATGATAAATAGCATTTATAAAATACTTTAATATTAGCAAAGCACTGTACATATACTATCTCATATGATTTTTGAAACACCCCTATAAGCTAGTTGTGTTATTATTCACATTTTACAGATAAGGAAACAAGTAGAGAGGTTAGGTCACTTGGCAGGGTAACACCTAGTTGGTGCCTGAGACAGGACTCAAACTCAGATCTTTCTCCCTGACTCAAAATCCAGAGGATAGGCTCTTCCTCTTTTTTTCTCTTTCCCTCAAAATATAAAAGCCATTTTATAAACTGTGCAAACTAGCATATCTTACACAAAGGGCAAGTGGCCATGGAAGACACAATATAATCAGAATGACAAAACTCAGATTCATCTCTTATTCCAAATGATGGGATCTATAACATTTCAAGCAATTGGCCAGCTAAGGCAGCCGGCTGACATCCTGTATGTCTCCATCCAAATGTATCCTTCAACTTACTCATGGTTCCCATTTGGTTGCAATTGGACTTTTGACAAAATTTGTAATTTTTTCAATCACTTATGATTTAATAGAGGTTAGTCATTTGAACCACAGGCACATAGAGGACAAAAACAGTCTAATGAGTAATCTTTAGAGGAAGAAAAAAATATTCACAAGCCCAGAACAAACTTAATTAAAGTAAGTGTAGAAAGCATCCAGAGTGACAAAGCAAAACAATTAAATGTGATATTTTTACTTTAGTATTCTTAACTCCCCAAGATTTTTTTTCTCTCTGACTGATTGCCCTCTTTAAAAAAAATTATACCCTTATTTCCTTTCTATCGTATGTCTCATGGGCAAACACAAAGTTTTCCAGGCCAGGCTAGAAAATAAGTTTCTCTCTAGCGAATAGTTTGGCTAAGCTATATTCTGTTAAGAAATACACAGTATTGAGTTTAAGACAATTAATAGAGCAACAATTTGTGAGTATTTAGCTCTGGAGGATTTAAATGATAAATTATAGGAAAACCTTATAAATAAAAGGGTAGTTATATACCCTTCCCCATTGCATTTATTTAACAAACCCAGTGAACAAACAGCTTATGAAAAAAATCAAATCTCACTATAAACTTAGTACATTGTTATGTCTGTGTATAATGATTTGGGAGACTACCGGGGGAAAAGTTTGAATCAACAAATATTTTCTACATTCCTACTGGTAACTCCAAGGTCTGTTTTCTTTTCTTCTCTCCCCCCCGCTTCCTTGTCTGTTACAAGTTATGATGTGTGGATGAAGGCTTTTTCCCATGCAGTAATGACTGTATACTGAGATTTCAAGGGGCTGTTCATGACAATCCCATTTTCTGTGTAATTTCATGGTTGTCTTCTTGAATGAAGATATTGGCTGCTCTGAAGCAGGAGGTCAGACGCTCCTGCTCCCTTTCAGTATTGTTCCGGAGTATGTTTCCTTTCAGCTGATGAAAAGTAATTCATCATTTACACCCCTGAATTCTGCCAGCATTTTTTGAACAACTTTTCTTTCCCTGTGGTACCTTAGGCCCATGAAAGAGATAAATAGGTTCAATACAACACTAGGCCCCAGATCCTGGGAGCAGGTTAGGCCTCTGAGGCCCTAAGCTGCCCCTTTCTCATGATAGAGTTTGTCACCTTTCTACCACTGGAAGTCAAATCCTGTCGACTCAGCCATCTTTCAGGCTCTCTGAAGTGGCTTTGGCACCCACTGGGGCATGTGAGCTTAAAATTGATTTTTTTTAAGATCTGTCAAGTTCCCTTAAGGGACAGAGTTGACAGCCAGCAGGCCTCAACCTATCACAGAGCACTCAATGTGTAAAAGACACCTAGGGAACTTCCTTTGAGGGGCCAAAGGGCTTCAGACTTGTGACATGCTGAGAGGGTGCTGTTGCTAAGAAACTGGCCTTTGGCCATAGAATTTCTCCTGCCTCTTTTGGAAGTATTTTAAGCTACCTCTGTTCTTAAGACAAAAAAAGAGAAGATGTTAAATGAAATCACTGCACGCAGCTTCAGACTCAACAAGCCTGCCCATCACCTGCTTAGCTTAGTAATGAGTTAAGTGAAGCATCTTAAGCTACTTGGCAGAGAAAATTTGCTTTTAGCAAGGTGTCACCCATGGTGGAGTTTACCTAACAAAGCCCAACAGATGTATCAGAGGCCAGAGAGCAAAATCATTTAGAAAACTTAATGAGGTCATTGAGGGAATGATTTAAACGTGGATGATTTCTTCCCAACACAAAGAGAAGATTTGGCCATCTGATGACCACGACAACATTTCACCTGGAGTCTGCATTCTTCCTCTTCAGTAGAGGAGGAATAACATCGTGGCAGATGGGAAAATGATATGACAGTGACTCATCTCTACTATGGCTAGTTCAGCCGTCATTAGCTTATTCTAAAGTCCTGCATTAGTCCCTCCTTCCCTACCTTAGAATTTAGAAAATACAAGAGCCAATATACTCCTTTATAATTTTTGGCAGAGAAAGAGGTGCAAACTCATAGGATTTCACAGCAGGAAGAGACTTAAGGAGATATGTAACTCAATCTATGCATTTAAAAAACAAAAAACAACAACAAAAAAAACCTGTCTTTACATTTGTAAAAAACTTCATCCAGCCTTTCCTTGAAATTTCAGCAAAGGGAAACCAGTGACAGCACATACTATTTGAGGACCATTTCAATGGTTAAGAAGGTGTTTGATTTTCTTTCATCCAAAGTAAATTTTCTTATCTGCAACTTCTATCCTTAACTACTAATCTCCCCATTTTTTCCAGTGTTGATTTTGACCAAATTCAAAGTACCAAGTATTATGGTTTTGCTGCAATAAAGATGAGTAACAACATGATTTCATGTATAGAAAGGCTGATCTTGGAGCAAAGAAGGCCTTTGTCTAAGTCTTTCCTAAGAAACATACCGGGTATATGACCTGTGGACAACATCTTAACTTCTTAGTGTGATCAGGTAACTCTCTAAAATGAGACTGGGAATAATTTCTCTTTTTAGTAAATGACCATTTCATCTATTGCCTTCACTAGCCAGGCCACCTCTGTAAAATAAGAAACAAAATTCATAGTATTCACTAGAAAGATTATAACTATATATCAATATATTTCTTGTAGGAAAGTTCACCTGGGTCATGTTTTCCTTTTCTAAAAAAAATTTAATGTATTTCCACATGACCAATCTAGCACATTTTTCTATTACTTAAAAGAGCCTTCCTAGTTCATTTTGTGGAATTTTCCTTCTTCTCTTATTGCATAATAGAAATGATGCAAGGAAAACACTGGATAGATTACCTGCCACTGGCCAACTATTCTTAGCAGTGTATTGTAGTAGGAAGAGCAGTGGTTTGGAGTTAGAAGTCTTGGGTATAATTCGAGCTCTTCTATTTACTATTGATGTTACCTAGGGCAAGTCATTAACCTATCTTCTTCTGTTTGCTCACCTGTAAAATGAGGGAATAGACTAAATGAAGTCTAACTTATTTTAAAGATAACTTTATCTCTTCTACTATGTGACAATAAAAAGTATGGTTCTACAGGGTCCCAGCAAGGAAAAGCCAAGATATATAGAAAAATGATTTAAGCAAAACATGAAGGAAAATAGAAACATTTAATGATTTAATTGGTTGTGCTAAGACTAACAAAAGAAAACGCTCCACATGGGAGGGTGAGGGGAGAGAAGGGGTGGGGAGGGAGAGAGAAGCTAGAACCATAAGTGACTGAACCCTGAAAAGTAGAAAGAGTCATGGAGTAGCTAGTGTCAACAGGGGAACAACATAGGGATATAGATTCTACCCATGTCCTTTTATCATCTCTTGGTATCATTAGCATATATGAGACCCTGTGGTATTTTTTAAATAAAATTAGAATTCAAGGACAAGGAGAACAGAATTCTATTCCTACTTCTATAACTTTTTAGCACTATGAATTTAGACAAATTGCAACATCTCAGAGCCTCAGTTGCTTAATCTCTGACTGCCCCCAAATGAATCCCATCTTTATTGCCAAAAACTAGAAGTAATGGCTAAATAAAACTTTGCTAAATAAAAACTATGTCAGTGAAGTATAGGGATGGAGAGGCTGATCTCTATGTAGTTAATGACAGCAAGATGCAGTAGATAGAGTACTAGATTTGGAATCAGAATACATTGGTTGGAACACTGAACCTGAGTCTGAATCCTGTCTCTGTCACTAAATACTTATGTGACCTTATGCAAAAAAATACATAAAATAATAAAAATAGAATAAAACAATTCATCACTCTACGCCTGAATTTCCTCATCTATAAAGGATAAGGCTCAAGCTAGATTATTTGTAAATCCAATTCTAGGCCTAAAATACAATGCTTTTTATTTTTTGACCTTGTGACCCTTCTAGCTTTTTTTACCCTATGACCCATCAAACTCTAAAACTCTGCAAATTTCTTAACATTTTATTTAACATCTTTCAACTATTTATTTTGTGACTTTCTGATTTCCTTCTCAGTGACTTTGACTCCTTTTTCTTGATTGAAATACCAAGAAAGGAGAAGAGCTTATTCAGATAACCTTTTTTCTATGTATCTTGTCTGACAGAGCATAGGGGACTAGAACTGCCTTCCTTCCCTAAGTTTCTTGTTAACTCTGATACTAGCCCCATCCCTTGTAGCTTAATCCTTTTAGATTCAACAATTCACAAATCACTCAAACCTCAGCCCTCTTAATAGAGCAAAACAGTTTAATTAGGAAACACAAAGTAACAGAAGGCATGATCTCTCTACAGTGTCAATTTCGCCACGAGAAGAAGACCAGATGATCCAATTGTCAACTTCTTCCAGGACAGAATCCAATCATTTTCTTCTTTCCTATTGTATAGAATTTAGACAAAAGGTAGAAGACAAAAGAAGCTCTACTACTTTTGGAAGCTTTTGATTTCTTTCATTAGAAGGATGGGAAAATATCTCAATCATTCACAGAAGAGTGGGATTACAGGAACTGGACTATGTTACTGGAATTTGAGTGATGTTCCGAGGAACAGCTGTTAGGCAAAAAGAAGATGACAATAATGATAATGAGGACAACAACTATATCAGGATTGGTTTTCTTCCATAAAGTCATAAATGTCAGCTCCCCCTAGTATGTTCCTAGCTTGGTCCTTCAAAGTAAGGAAGCTCAAAACCCCAGTAAACTCCCAGAGTGCAGGAGAAGGGGAAGAGGATCCTTAATGTTTGCAGTTGATGGCTGGGAAAAGAAAAACTAGCCAGAAGCTTCTAGCACTGTGTGACTCTCACTCTGTGTGTGTGTGTGTGTGTGTGTGTCTGTCTGTCTCTCTCTCTCTGTGTGTCTCCCTGTATATCTGTCTGTCTTTCATTGCTTCCCTAAATTCAATATGGCACTTTCCTTCATCTCTTTTTTAAAACCACTTCATCTGTCCTCTGCTTGGTCAACCAATCTAGGTCATGCGAGCTTTGAAGATGTATCAGAAATCTCCCAGTGATAGCAGTCACTGACAGAACTCTACATAGAAACTCCAAAGACACATATTAGTGCTTATTATGTATTCATGGGGTGTATGGGATGATCATGGAGAGCTAACACCTATGGTGTGAGAATTTGCTTAGCCCATTTCAGGGTTGTTCATTTACCTTTGGTGTCTTCCTGTCAGCCAACTCTCACCTGTGGCTCCAAAAAGCTGTGGTATGAGCAGGGGCCACACACCAGTAAAACCATTTCATCTGACCTGCTAAAGTAAGTAGAAGGTAACAAATAAGACTCAAACCCCTCAGTGAGTTAAGGGGATGTTTATCCCAAGCATGAGAAGACTTTCCCCCAACAGAATAGGTGGATGAGAACAGTTTGTTCCATCAGTCATGAAAGCAGTTGGAACAGGTGTTGTAGCATTTGCAACTTGGTCAGACATAGAAGATAAGGTCTCTACTGTATTCTGGGCCATATCACCAGTTGTTCTGACTTTGGTCTTGTCACTGTACTTTGATAGCTCTGGGAGAGAGTGAGGCTGATGACTTTGTGCAACTCTGGATCAATTAAATCCAATTCACATAAAAGTCAAGCTATCACCCTTGTGATATCATTGGTCCTCTTAAAAAATGAAGGATGAACAACTTTTATATTATATCCATTAAAGCTTTATGTAATTCTAGTGGCCCAAAATTTACCATTAAAATTTTTGTTTGTTTTTGTTTTAATCTGATTAGCACAAATGAGCTCAATCTCCTTGTTATATTATCCTGATATTCAAGCAATGGCCCTAATACCTACTTTACATGTCACCATTTGTGGTAGCAGATATACCAAATTTATGGCTTAAAACTTACTGTAATGGACTCTCAAGGCCTAAACATGTTCTCTTCTTGACTGAGCCTTGAACGTATCTATTTCACAGTATATTCCCTTCAAACAGAATCTAAAAAAGGCAAAAGGAAAGACCCTTATTTATATATAAGCACCATAGGCACAAAGGGAGTAAATGGGGCACTTCATGGACTCCCATTACTTTTTTTCTGAACAATTTGTTGCATTGTAAAAGGTAATTTGCTAAATGGACCCTGGTGGCCTGAAAGTTAGTATATTTATATATTTATGTGTGTGTGTGTGTGTGTGTGTGTGTGTGTGTGTGTGTGTGTGTGTGTGTGTGTAAAAGTGAGTCATTTACAAAGTAAGCAATTTAATCTTCCTCATGAGCAACAGCAGGCCATTTTCAAACAGAACTAGCCAGATTCAAGGAATAGAGGAAGAAAATCTCCTTCATTGTCAGTAACAAGAAATGAGTTTCTAATTCACTTTATCTCCTTTGCTGCAGTGTCTTACTTTGGTTTGAAGGACTTGGTTTCTTACATGTAATATCATATTTCTAGGTTTTTAACCCTGTTAAATGCTAAGTTTAACAGATTATTTTTTTATTTTTAATTAGGGTTTTATAAGACAAGTCTACTGGAGAAAATGCAATATTATGAAAAAAAACATTTAGTATTTGATTCTATATTTGTTAAGTCTAAAGAAGTTTACAGGTAACAAAAATGCCTGTGGCTAAGATAAAAATTCAAAGTTTTAAAAAAATATTTACAGCAACAAAGATAGAGGAAACCAAAGAGAAAGAACAGCTAATTGAGAATTACAAAATCTTTGGAGAGCAAAAGAAAGCAAAGCTATTGCTTTCCTTCTTCTTTTGATAGTCTGCTAGGTACTTAGCTGCTTAAACTATTAGATGTTTTACCTACATTTAATTTGTTTGCACAGTAAGTATTTACTATCAAGAGTAATGATAATTTTTTTTAAAAAATAGCCAGTTTATATAGTGATTGCTTACTATGTGCTAGGCATTATGTTAGCTAAGTACTTTACAATTCTTATCTCATTAAATCATCACTACCCTGGGAGGCAGGTGCTATTATTATCCTGCTTTTAAGGATGAGGAAACTGAGGCAAACAGATCAAGTGACTTGCCCAAAGTCACATGACTAATAAGTGTCTGAGGCCAGGTTTGAATCATGCCTTTTCAAAATCTATTGTCATTGTACCTCCCAGAGACCCTTTCAAAAGAAGGAAGAAGGCACTAAATACAATTTCCTTTTACCCTCCAAAGATTTTATGGTTCCCAATTAGCTCTTCTTTCTATTTTTTTCTATTTTTGTTGCTACATATTTTCATAACACCTTATATGCCTATTTATCTTAACTCCAGGCATTTTTGCTACCTGTAAATTTCTCTAGACTTAACTAGTACAGAATTAAATTTGGATTTTTTAAAAAAGACTGCAATTATCATATCTTATAGAATCTTAATTAAAAATAAAAGTTGAGTGTATTTCCCACTTCTTCCAAATCAGCTTTTCCCAACGTAACTTGTCTTTGGCTGCTTTCTTTTTATGATATGTGGCTCACTTGTTAGTGAATGCTTTTTAGACCTCATACACTTGTTCTCTTGTCTCTCACGTTGTAGAATTTTGTTTCCTTGAGAGTCTGAAAATCAGTTCCGTAAGATAGATACAAAAGGACTGTTGTGCTGTATTTCCTGAACAAGGTTTGACCCTTCTGAGGACTTTTTATCTAAAAAGAAAACATTTCCTGGTCTATTTTCTCCTTATGCCCTGAGGTGCAGTATAACATTCAAGAACTACCTGACTATCCTCATTGTCCTTAATGCCTATCCAAATAGCATCTGCTGCTGTGTCAGCCAAAATACTTAGAGTGTTTCTCACTGCAGACTCTCATGCCTTTGTGATACTGATACTACCTCCTTCCCTCCCTGCCTCCCTAATTTGGTTTCTCCTTTCCATAAACCTTGGTCTAACATTTTAAATCCTCAGTCATTTGCCTGGCTCAACCCTCTCTCCACTATTCCAATAACATCAGGTTTATCCTCAATACTCATACTCATACTTAGCATCGATAAGTCTTTGATGTAATAAATCCTTGATATAATATCATACTTATCCATGCTATGAGATATAATCAAAAATGAAAGCAGAAACTTAAGATACAGAGTCAAATATATTACTTGCCAATTTTCCACAGTAACTTTTCATCATTACTCCAAAATTACTTTTTAATGCAAAGAGTAGTTTCAATCACATTGAGGCCCACATGATTCAGATACTATCATAATCACAATTAGATTACATTACTGCAATCAGGAATGGAGATCATTAAGAGAAAGAATATAAATTGCTTTAGTTTTACAAGTACTGAGCTAGCAAAATTATAATTAATCTCCATTTATAATCTTTTCTTTCATAGAACTGCAAAGCATGCTACTTTTTTAGGCCATCAATACAAATTAGAACTAAGTAATAAAGCCCTAACTACTACGACTGTGCAGTTCACAATTGGAGAAACTTTCACATTACGTATAGAAGGCTTTTGATGCAAACAGTGCCCTCAGAGTAGATTGTTTCAATGCAATAAGCCCAACTATTACAAGGTACTGTTTAAAAAGCAGAATGCAGCAGAAACAGTTTCTCTTTCCAGAGTAATCAGTTTGCAAATTTCATTTCTTAAAATTAGATGATGCCTCTTGTTTGAGATGAAACAGTAATGACTTAGTGGGCACAGTGAATGTACCACTCTATGCATTCCCAAGTTTTAAATATATTCTTTTAAAAAGGACAAAACATCAGTTTTAAGACATTAATACTGTCTTTTGAAATGTAAAAAGATACTCCTTAATATTATTTATAAAAAAGAAATGCATGAATGGGCATATCATATATATATATATATAAAATTATATATTATATACACATACACACATATATCTTATATAAACACAGACAGAGACACACACATATATATATAAACAATTTATTTTTCCCCCAGTAAATTTCCCTGTGTGGCCTTCTCTCTTTAGGTTATTTTATTTTAGGTTATTTTAATTATTTATTTATTGTGTTTTATAAAGGCATACACATTCAATTATTATGAATTCTTCAAATTCTCCCTAAATTATACTAAACCATTATTTCAGTTAGAGAGGGCATTAAATTAATTTCAATGTACTAGCTTTATAAGGCTATATACCTAAACAAGAGTTTGCCTGTCTCCCCCTTACTTCCTATCCATCACCCTTTACCAAGCCTTCTGGATCATTGTTCTTCCATGTAATCTCTACAATCTCCTAAACAAAAACTATTCTCAGAGACAGATCTGGAAACTCACTCATACTAAAATGTCAATTACTGATACTAGCATATTATTATCCCTCCCATAAATTACAAAAGCTAACAAAGCCTTAATCTAATGATGGGGAAGAAGGGGTACCTTAACCTTTTGTGTGTTGTGGATCTCTTTGAACTCTAGTAAAGCCCACAGATCCCTTGTAAGAATGATGTTTTTAAATAATTGAAGGAAAAGATAAATTCAGATAAATGTTAGTGAAAATAAAGATGCAATATTATTTTTCTCATCCAAGCCCAAGGACCTCCTGAAATCTATCGATAGCTTGTTGAACAGGGTTAAGAACCTCAGATCTAAAGGAAAGAAATCCTAAATGTGGATTTCTAGTACTCTTTGTATTTAACTGAAGGAGGAATGACCGACCACTAACTCCACACTTACATATCAGTCTTGCATACATGACCACTAGGTAGATTTCAGGGAACAGAGGGGTGTTTCTCAGACTAAATTACAATACCAGGATATTAGGTTAACAGAGTCAAAAGAAAGAAAACTACATAACACTTAAAATAGATAACTGCCAGAAGTTCCTTCAACTAATAAAGGGTGGCACATTCTCTGTAACTTATAGTGCCTATAGTACTGATAAGTGACTTTCACAGGGTCACAAAACCAGTATATGCCAGGAACATTATTTGAATTGTGAGAAAATTATTAATAATAGGGGTTTTAGGACTTCCAGGGGCCCCCCTGCTGAGAGAGCCTGGCTGACCGTTTTTTTTTTTTCTTTTTTTTGAGGCAATTGGGGTTAAGTGACTTGCCCAGGGTCACACAGCTGGTAAGTGTTAAGTGTCTGAGGCTGGATTTGAACTCAGGTCCTCCTGAATCCCGGGCCAGTGCTCTATCTACTGCACCACCTAGCTGCCCCCCTGACCAGTTTTTTAAGGTCAGCCCAGCTTCAGGAAGTTACCTCACAAAGTCTTGTTCCTGCCAGAGGATCTGAACTCTGACCTCAGCATTTTCTATTCATGAGGTCTTCAAGTCATGTCAATCAATGGACTTGAATGCTACCAGCTAATTAGCTTGGAGCAGTGACCCGAAGGGAGCTTCTGCTCTGACAGGTACAGGGACTTCTTCTTTGGGGCCTGAGACTAGTAGGTGAAGGGGACTTTTGCTCTTCTCTCTCCATTAGATCCTAGCTAGGCTTTCCTATCTTTCAGAGGCCCGTGTTCTCTCTTTACTAACATCTAATATACATTAATAAATGCTTAATGTCCCAAACTGGTGCTAAAGCTTCTAATTTATAAGTAAACTCTAGCTAGTTTTACCTACACTTGGGACAGAGAGAGACCATCACACATTCGATTTTAAATGTCACAGTATGCAGATCTACCTAGCCTCTTTACACTTTACTATTCTATTATTGAACTAAATAATAGTGAAATGTAATCTGAGCCATCTCAAATTGGAAAAAGGAAATTCATACTAAGAATGAAATGGGGTTGAATATGTGAATTTTGTGGTAATGAGAGCAACAAAGAGTCATGAAACCTCTCAAAATGTATCAGTTACATGTAAGTAAATAGGAGAAAGTGAGTTTCCAGGAGGTGCTGGTGAATCCCCAGGTCAGGGCAATGACCTGACATGTCCTAGTATCATTTTAACTCTATACCGAGATCAATGAAGAATATATATGGGGGCAGCTAGGTGGCGCAGTGGATAGAGCACCAGCCCTGGAGTCAGGAGTACCTGAGTTCAAATCTGGCCTCAGACACTTAACACTTACCAGCTGTGTGACCCTGGGCAAGTCACTTAACCCCAATTGCCTCACTAAAAAAAAAAAAAAAGAATATATATGGATTCATATTTGCAGAACTCAGTCTTACCCTATTTGAGCAAAAGAAAATATTTTATGTGTATATAATTGTACTAGTTTAACTTGTTATAGGAACATATTAAGCTCTCTACACTGAATCAAATTTAATTATGCTGTGTGCACACTGCTGCCAAAATGGTATTGCTACTGTACAAAGTATAAAGTAAATAGCAATAATTTAGAAGAATAAAATAATAACTCTACTTATAGACAATGAAAATTCTTGTGTGCTGAATTAGGAAACATATTATAGGAAAGATAAAGTGTTAGAAATTTCCTAGATATGTGGGGATAAGGAGGATGTCAGAGTTAAGATAGGAATGTACGAGCTAGAATATGTGGAGATGTATATAGCTCGAAAAGTTAATGAAACACCTATACCTTAAAAAATGTTTAGATTCCAAAATTCTAGGAAACAATAAAAATAAGGGAAAGTGAATAACAAAGATGTGATGTTTAAAATCTAAATTGTGTGGTCACCTGAAATTAGAAGCTTTAGCACCAGTCTTTGGGCATTAAGCATTTATTAAAGCATACTAGGTATTCATGTAGAATTCAGAAAGTTAAGAAAAGGCCTATCTAGCCTAGAGTTCCAGACTAGTTGGGTTCTTCCTCAAGTCCTCCACCATGAGCCTGCTTCAACCATGAACTCTTCTCAAACTGTGGAAGCTTTTTAAAGGTCCAGAGCAGAGGCGGTCCTTATACACTGCTTCAAGATGATTGGTAGGCATCATCCAAATCCATTGTTCACTGGACTTGAAGGTGGTCTCAAGTTGAGTTAGCTTCTGAGAACAATACTTTCTTAAGGGATAGCCAGGTGTGATTACAATCTAGTTAACTTGAAGTAGGCTAACCAGCAGTCAATCACTCTCACTTAATTCAATCAGTTTAGATTAATCTCCAGGTGGGCCTTTGAGTACCTGCTAAATCCCATTATTTTATCACAAAGAAATGGTCATCAAACAAATTACCTTATGAATATAATCCCTTGGCCTCTTGATTAACTAAGACAATTCCTAAAAAGAAGCAGCAAGTACCATTTATGCCTATATAAAGTAATATCTCATAGCATGGAAAAGTATGGCATTAGATCAAGGATTTATTGATGTTAATCAACTAGAGACACTAGTGAAAGAAGACACATTTTACCTCACCGATATCATTAAAACATAATCAAGGAAAATGCATGGATGGAAGATGGCTTGGGAATGGTATTTAAAAGAAACCATATTTAAAAGGAACAGAATAATATGTGATTTTGAATATTAAAAAGATGGCAAGATCATATGATTAGCAAATTGGTAGAGTAGTTATTAGAAACCTCTGTAATCCAAAAAATACCTCTGAAAAAGTAAATAACAGATATAGAACAGTTCTATGATATAGTATAGATAAAGCCATATTCAGAACCAGGAAACCTGGGTTCAAGTTCTTTCTTTAACACCTCCTGGCTAAGGAAATCCCCCCAGTGGTCTATGCAACTCTCTATGGCTATAAATTTCAGACATGGTTCCAGCATGCATTAGTATATGAAGTTTACTCACCAGGAATTTCTCTAAACCAGTGAAACCATAGGTACAGCCCAATTCTATAAAGTAACTAAAGCTTAATACACCAAATAAGACAGAACCATAGCATAAAGTTTAAAAAAAACTAATTAAATAATACTATATTATATAAGTACTTAGAATTCTGACTCTTTTTACCATGTACTTAGCTCAAGAAACCTCACAAACTTACTGGTATTTCAGGTTGAAACTATAGGGAGGAGATTCCTTGACCAGTCCACCCAATAGTGAGTCATCAGAGAGTGAGTCACTCTGAACCTTTTGGAAATAGACTAACATCAAAGCATTATAAGAACTATTAATCACAAGGATTAAGTAATGACATAAAAGAGGAAAAGGATAGAAATTGCTACAAAAGATATAAATGGAGGAAAACACATCTAATAATCATAACAAAATGTGAACAGATTTTACAAACCAATAAAATGAAAAATAATGGCAAAATGGATAAGAAAACACAACCCAATAGCTGGATTCATATAAAAATATAATTAAAAATAAAGACATATAACCAGCATGATCAGTGGGGTGACATAATGAATATGAAGCAAAGCATCTGAACTTTATTTATTTATTTTAATCAAGAAGTTTGTCCTGGAATCTCTCAAGTAGCATCATGTAAATGGTTGCCTACTCCTTTACTTGTAAGGTCAACACTATTTGCCATAACTTTAAGTTGCAGTGTTTATTTGAAATGAATCACTACTTTGTTGTTCAGTTGTTTCAGTCATGCGTGACTCTTTGTGAGCCCATTTGCAGTTTTCTCAGCAAAGATGTTGGAGTGGTTTGCCATTTCTTTCTCCAGCTCATTTTATAGATGAGAAAACTGAGGAAAACAGGATTAAATGACTTCCCCAGAATCCTATAGCTAGTAAGTGTCTGAGGTCAGACTTTAACTTGGAAAAAAGGGTCTTCTTGACTCCAGGCCTGACACACTATGCACTGAATAACCTAGCTGCCTGAATGACTACTAAATATACCTTATTTATACTATGATGTTATTTTTCTCATTAAACCAAACCCTAGAAAGGACAGAAAATGCTGTTGATGTAACCAAGGGAAAATCAATGAAAATTGAAGTCATAAATAACCATGCTGAAGGATATTTTCATGAACCCATAGGCACAGAACAAAAGAAATCAGATCCAATCTAAATCAGTCTACAGACAAGAATATTGTTATTATGGAATAAAAAGTAGGCTTTAAATAATAAATGTAATTTATGTAATGTTTAGTTAGATACTAAATGTATTATTACTGCCAACCTACTAAAAGTAGGAGAAAAAAGAAAAATAAAGTTCAGTGAATAGTAATGTTAATATGAATATCCATATTTATTTGAACATGATGGCAATTCTCCTGTTAATATAGATAACATGGCTTGGCCTCTTTTGGCTCATGAACTTCTTAGTGCCTTGGTTCTTTTACAATGAAAGTAACCTTTAAGTAGTTTAAGAATTATGTTTATCCTCAAGGAGAAAACTTTCCTAAAGTAGCCCAAACATTTTCTGAAGTTGGAACAGAAGCATTTCTGGGTGTTATTCATGAACTGATACAGTAAATGATTGGGTGACTGATTTGAAATATTTAATAATCCCACCAGTAAGAAGACTTTTTTCTTTTATGTGTCCACTGCTCTTTCCCCTCTGGTTCTTAAAGGTGCAGCTGATAGGGACCAGGCACAGTACTTTTTCTTTGTGCAAATGAGCCTCAGTTATACTAATGGATAGCCACCAAATTTAAATTTAAAGAGTAAGATAATAAAAGGCAATATTAAAATCTCAAGTATGACATGTATTTCCCATGTGACTAACATTAACCAAGTTGCTTTACCTTTCTTGGTTTCAATTTCTTCACCTAGTAAAAATTAGTACATCTCACTAGAGTTTTAAGATTCCTTTCAGCTCTAAACCTATAATCCTATCATCCTATATTTTGCATGATGAATGAGTAATAAGCCATCTACATTTAGACTAGTTAGAGGAAGTATCATCTGCTAAGTTCTATTCTTTTGTGTCAAGGAACAGGAAAGCAATTCTGATGTATACAAAAAAGCAAGGATCAAATGATTTAGTTTGGAAGTGCTATCTTCTTTGTCGGAGATTCCCTTTTTCTTTTGTGATATTGATAAACTATCCCCTTATCTTCCTGGTAACAAAGCTGAGGTGAAGAACACTAGCAAGTGTTCCAAAGATCTTTTAACCTACCTAATATCCTTTACTCAGAACTGCCACTAACATGCCAAATAGTTATATAGTGGGTACCTTCTAGTGATATGATAGCCTTAAAAGACCTTAATCACTTGATAGGCAAAATGACTACAAGTGAACTTCTTCAGTACCATTACCAATATCCAGAATTTCCTTATCACATGGAATAATTGAATCCCTCTCCCAAAGTTTGAAACTATGCCCTAAAAAGGAAATGATTCCCAGGAGCCAAGATGGCAGAGAGAAGCCAGGAAGTTGCCTGAGCTTTCCCATGTTTCCTTCAAAAACAATGTTAAATCAATCCTCTTAACAGAATCTGGAACTATAGAACTTACAAAAAAAAACCCAGAGAGACACAATCCTCCTGCTTGAGATAATTTAGAAGACTTCAGGAAAGGTCTGTCTCACCTGGATGAAAGGAGAGAGCAGCTCAGCACTGCTCAGCTCAGCACAGCCCCGCTCAGTGGGCAGCTCAGTTCAGCACAGCTCAGCTAAGTGGGCAGCTTGACACTGTTACAACAACTCTACACAGCTGAGAGTGGGGCAGCTGAGAGCAGTAAAAAGCTTGCAATGGCAAACCCTGTCTCCCAGGAGCCGACTTCAACTTTATAAGTTTAAAAATAGGCTACAGCATGAGCAAGAAACAAAAACAAAGGACCCTTACCATTGACAGCTTCTATGGTAAAAGGGAAGACCGAAACACAAACTCAGATGAGTTTGTCAAAATGCCTACAAGGGAAGACTCAAATGGGAAGATGATCTTGTCTTCTATGAAGAGCTCAAAAAGGCTTTTTAAAAAACCAAATGAGAGAGGTAGAAGAAAAAATGGAAAAAGAAATGAGAGAAATGAGAGAAATGAGAGTCACACTGCAAAAAGAAACACAAAAATTGACTGAGGAAAACAATTCCTTAAAAAATACAATTGTCCAAATGAGAGAAAAAAAATGGCCAAATGGGAGAAAAAATTGACCAAATGCAAAAAGAGGTATAAACGCTTACTGAGGAAAATAATGTCTTAAAAATTAAAACCGGGAAGATGGAAGGTAATAACTCCATGAGACACCAAGAATCTGTCAAGCAGAATCAAAAGACTGAAAAAATAGGAGAAAATGTGAAATACCTCATTGGAAAAACAACTGACATGTAAAATAGATCAAGGAGCGATAATCTGAGAATTATTGGACTACCTGAAAGCCATGGTAAACAAAAGAGTCTAGACACCATATTCCAGGAAATTATCAAGGAGAACTGCCCTGAAATTATAGAATCAGAGGATAAAATCATCATTGAAAGAATTCACCAATCACTTCCTGAAAGAACCCCCAAAAGGAAAACTTCAAGCAGTATTGTAGCCAAACTCAAGAATTATTAGGTGAAGGAGAAAACGCTGCAAGCAGCCAGAAAGAAAACATTTAAATATCATGGAGCCACAGACAGGGTTGCACTGGACCTGGCAGCTTCAACATTAAAGGATCACAGGGCTTGGAATATGATATTCAGAAAGGCAAAGGAGCTTGGATTACAACTCATAATCAACTACCCTGCAAAACTGATTATTCTCTTTCAGGGGAAAAGACAGACATTCAATGAAATAGGGGACTTCCAAGGCTTCCTAAGAAGAAGACCAGAACTGAACAAAAGGAAATGATTCCCACTTCCCCAACTTCTTAAGGTGGTCAATTCACCTGATTGGTCATTCCAACATTTCTCCTGATTTAACCTTATAACCAGGGCCTTCTTGTGAATTACATGATCTTTTCTTGCTAAATGCCTTATTCTATATACTACTTTGAGATTTAGATGAATCTGGAATGTCATCAATATGAATATTCATTAAAAAGTTAAACCCATCCCTGTCTCTTTATCCTGTGCAATTCTCACTCATGTTATTCTATAAACCTCCTAAGAGGATATATCCAACATGTTGGAAACCTTCAATGACTTTTAACATTTCCTGGATACTTAATCTATCCATCTATTTATTCTTTCCCATTTTCCTATTCTTTCTTCGTTCCTCATATTTCATGGACATTTTTTTTTTGCCATCCCTCACACATGAATTATATTTAGAATTGTGCTATGTCCACTTATATCTATTTTTCTGTTCTTCAATTCTTCTAGAATTCTTCACAACCATATACCATCAGTGGAAGAATAATTATTTTTAAAAAGATGTGCTTTGACATCAGAAAGTAGCTTGGAATTCTCAAAAGCAATAACAAATTCTCAAACTGGCCATGTCCAGACACTGTCACATCCTTCATTTTCATTCTGTTACCTGTCCTCAGGTGGGTAGTATGCTTTGTCACTGGTCAAAGGACAGCTTTTAAGGAGTGAAGATGATGAGTTTAAATTTGTTGATACATCATATATTGAATTTCAAACCTGGCAGAGAATTAGAAATAAAGGAGCAAATCTCAATTCCTTTTATAAACAAACTTTTCCTTAATTATGTCTTTGATACCTCTTCTTCTGCATAATCCATCATGCTCTTATTGTAGACAACTTATAACCAAGATGATGTGATTCTCCATTTCTTTAATGGGCCACCTAAAATTTTGATTTCTAAGAGATTATTATATTACATAATATGAAATTAATATAGCAACAGCAGAAAAATATGTGTTAAAACCCCTAGATACTAAAACAATGCAATTACTATGCACCAATTTAATGCTATCACTAAACTGGCTCTTCCTTATAATTGATGTTACCCATCAGAGGAATATTTTAGGGAGAAAGAGAAGCTCTCTCATCTTCTTTATCTTTGATCTTTAGACATTTCTTTTGAACTCAAATTGTCCATTGCAGAAATAAGAGCTTATTAATTCTGTAGAATAGTAATGTCCACAGGTTTGGGAAAAAAGAATACTCTCTGTTGGCATTATTATTGGTAGCAATACTATGTTGAATTTGCCATTTTTGTTAAATGGACATTAGGTGATAACACTATCCTTTGGATGCATTAGATGAATTGGTTTGACCAGGCGGTATTGTATTGTGTTCATACTTAATGCAGATGGGCACGGAACAATGGTCCAGATTTGTCAACTGGATAACTGATCATTTTCATCTTTTGGTACATGAATAAATAAATGGGATCTCTACTCATTTTTTCTACTTTTGAAATGTAATGAATAGGATTGATGATAATTACCAAATTTCTAAATTTATACAGTAAATCGCAGGCATGGCTTGAAAAACAACCTGAGCTATTATCTTGCTTTGTGATAGTTATTTTTAGGGAAACTTTTATTTATTTGCTGATTGTGGGTGTTTATTTTCATGAGGCTCATAAAGAATGTGTTAATGTGTGGGTAATACTATAAAAATAACACCTTCTGTGTGAAAAAAGGATAATGTATTTTTCTTGATGATGTACAGTGTAAAATCTATAAACTGGTATTCCAATAAATATTGCCTCACCTATATTTCTTTTATAGTCATTTACAGTACAATGCCATCTTGCTGTTACCAAATATTTATTGAACTTTACTTAACATTCATCAACTTTCCACAACCATGGCTTATGTCACATAACTATGCTTGAACATTGTATGTTCAATTAACTTACTCTTTGATGCTTTTATTGTTAAAGCATCTTATGGTGGGCAATAGTGTGGTTTGATTAGATTTGGTTTTATTCTCAAAATTGCAGCAAGGCGGGGCAGCTGTGGTGCAGTGGATAAAGCACTAGCTTTGGATTTAGGAGGACCTGAGTTCAAATAAGATCTCAGATACTTGACACTATGACCCTGGGCATGTCACTTAACCCTCATTGTCCCACTCCCCCCAAAAAAAAAATTGCAGTGAGGAGGAAAAATCTAACAAGCTATGGCTTCTATTGATAGTTTATCCTGCTGACTATGGAGACAAGTACAAAAATGAACTAGATGCTTTGGTAAAAAGTCCAGGGGTCTGGAGGTTGTTCTTTTTGTTGTTGTTATTTAATTGTTTTCAGTTATGTCTGATTATTCATAACCTCTTTGGGGCTTTTCTTGGCGAAGATAGGGGAGTGGTTTGCCATTTCCTTCTCCAGCTCATTTTATAGATGAGGAAACTGAGGTAAACAGGGTTAGGTGACTTGTCCAGGGTCATACAATTAGTAAGTGTCTGATACCAGATTTGAACTCATGAAGATGAGTCTTCCTGTTTCTAGGCCTGTACTCTATCCACTGTACCACCAATTTCTCTAGAAAACATTAGTACAAATACCTTAAATCCTTTGGCACCATGACACTCAAACTCTCTGAATACAACACAGCAATACTTTTTCTTTACTGTCTCTGCTGCCTTTCAAAGGAGTTACTCACAAAAGGACAGCATAGTTGGCTAGTTTTTAATCATACTATTTTTGAAAGGAATAATTAAATCAACAAGTACAACGTAGCTATGTGAAATAGAAATATGTGAGTAATATATGTGAAAAAATATAACCAAAGTGAATATTTTAAAAATAATAGTAAAATCAAGCCAAAGTTTATTCTTTTGTTTTCTGGTAAGCATGACAATTCATACATATTACCAAAATGGTTCTGATCTGAAGTGAAGATCCTTTTTTTTAAGCTTAAAAAAAATTGACTCATCCTTACAAATGTATGTATCTTGAATATCATTGGCAGCATGGTGTAAGAGAAAATGTGTTAGTTTTAGAATCAGAGGAGCAAGGCTCAGATTTTGACTATGCTATTTACTGATTGATTTGGGCAATCCCCATAACCTCTCTGTGCCTCAGTTACCTGTTCTGGAAAAGGAGTGAATTTAATTATGTGATAGTTGAGATTCTATGCTTATATCTAATCCTTTGGTCCTATTCTTTTTTTAAATGACATCGCAATTTGGGAAGGTACTTTGAGCCACTTTAACATGTGGTTGAATGTTTTAGTTTGTTATTTTAAAAGAAAGTTTATCTTGCCTTCTAAAAAGTACTGTTAACATTCCCTTTGACCTCTAAGTGTTTTTTTTTTTTATCTTAACCCTGAAATTATATTTTTACTTCTTGGAGAAAAAGAAATCTTCTACTATCTAGTATGACACTGACCAAGTGGTATGCCTCTGAGGCCTTAAAGGCTTAATATTTAGGCAGTGGGAAATATAAAGACAATGTTTATTGATTTCACTCTGAAGGAAGAATATATAGCAAAGAACCTGAATCCAAAAAAAAAAGGGGAGAAAACCGTTTTTCTGCAGTCCTTCCCCATTTTGAATTGTTAGCTTTGAGCTAGTGACCTCTAGAGCCACTGAATAACACTCTTCCCTAAATAGTTTTGAGATAGTCTTAGAAATATGAAATAATTAAGCTATAGCAGCAATCAGATACAATGGAATATGTTTGTCTATTTAACTACTGGAGAATGCTGCTCATCAGTTGGTTGATCGTGTTCCTCAATAAAGACTAAGTCCTGGACTCAATTATGTTGGTTATGTGTTCTACATAATATCAGAGGAGATATCGGGCATAAAAATTCCACACTTTGTCTTTCAGAGACTCGGTTACATCTACTAGTTCTTCTCTTTGTGAATGACAGTGTACCTCTCATTAATCGGAAATTTTAGAGTGTGAACATCTATTTCTACACTAAAAAACTCTACTTCTTCACTGTCTCTGCTGCTTTTCAAAGGAGTTACTCACGGAAGGATAGCATAGTTGACTAGTTTTTAAGCATACTATTTTTGAAAGGAATAGTTAAATCAACAAGTACAAGCTGAGAGTCTACAAAGCATTCTTAGACAAAACAGTCAAAAACCTTCTTTATTTGAAGGCAAGCCAATCACTAGGAGTAGAAAGAAACACAGTTTGTGTTCATATTCACACTGCCCTTAACTGCTGTGAAGAGTACAGGGGTTGGAGTCTTAGAGATAGGTTGGATGTTTAAGGTCCTGGCTGGATTTCTCTTCACTGTTGGCATTCTTCATTCATTTCCAGTTACCTTTCATTCTCTTTGCCACTAAGATTATTTGGTTCTCTATTCTACACCTTCCACTGATTACTCAGTCTGGTAAAAATTCTTGCTCCCGGGCCTGGACCAAACTCAAAGATTGTGAAACCCAGCTATTAAAATCTTATCTCAGGAAATTGCATAGAGGATCCATACTGATTGACATTTTGTCTCTGTCTCCTTTCTTCTTTACCAAAGTCCTGCCTGCCTGATGACATCATATACACCTAACTGCTCCTAGGTATCCCTCAATCTTAAAATCTTTCCATTAGAGCCTCATCTCTAAAACTTTGTGAGTAGGATCCCCTAAATTCTTTACCAGCCCATTTATCCCTACCATATGTGTAACTAGTCTCACTCCAAAATAGGCACATGCCCCAATAGGGTTCCACGATTTGATTTGCAGTTACAGACAAGATCTCTGTGGACTATAACACATAATATACTTTAGGGAATCCAACAAGGGTGGAATGTATCAGGAAGGGCAGATCCAGTATTGTTCAAAACCTGCTGAAGATGATATTCCCAAAATCAATGCTTCAAACCTATTTTCTTATTTAATCTATTATTTTTCACGTTTGAAAACAAAATTAAATTAAACTCATTGATGCTATAGGTCCAAAGTCTTTAAATACTGTATCTTTTATATAGTAACATGGGGGGGGGTATTATAATGCTACATCATGACTAGAAGCAAAGGGAAAATAGTGAAAAGTCAGGATGAAACTATGGATAAGGAATAATTTTAGAAACAATAGTTAAGGAATTTAAGTTTCTTTCTCATGAAGGTCATAAAATGGCAAACAAATGTTTTAAAGAGGAATTAATCAATGCTATATAAGGAAAGTACTTTGGGCTTGAAGTCAGTGGATAGAGGTTCAAATCCTAACTCGGTTGCTTGATGCCTGTGTTACCTTTGGCAAGTCATTCTACTTTTCTCTGCCTCAGTTTCCTTATCTTTATCTGTGGATTTAATAACCTTCAATATCTCTTTTACAGGTAACTTGGTAGCACAATAAATTGACTATTGGGTTTGGAATCAGGAAAATTTGAGTTCAAATCTGGCTCCAGACATTTAATATCTACATGACCCTGGACAAGACACTTAACCTCTCTGCCCCTCTTACTTTCCTTATAACTCAGTTTCCACTAAAATAGGCATAGTAATAACATTTCCTAATCAGAGATGTGGTGAGCATCAAATTGTGAGCACAGTTCCTGGCTCAGAGTAAAGAAGTATTAAATGTTTGTTTCCTTCTTCTTAGTTCTATATGTTAAAAGAAATCCTTGTTGGAACCTTTACCCTGAAGCAAAATCAGGAAGCAAAAATTAAAAGTTAATTCAATTCACCAAGGCAGAGAAGCCTCAGGATGGCATTCCAGGTGTCCAGGTATATCCTGCTTTTATAGGAGTAAGCATCTTCCATGTAAGGGCAAAGGCATTAAATCAGCCAATTATGAGGATTGAGGATCAGTACCACCTCAGCTCCTCCCCAAGTATTCTGATTGGTCCAGGATTCAGATGAGGGGAGGGGGTAAGGGAGCATGGGCCCGCCATCTTAGATGGTTGTCTGCTAGGTTTAAAGCAAGGATTTTAAAATGGAGTCTCTCAGACTGACTCGGCTCACTGGCTAGTTTTCCCACATAAATCTATGTGTGAAGGGATCTGTCCATCATTATTTCTTAACATAAGAATAAAAACAAAACCTAACATTTATGTGGGGTTTTATGGTTCTCAGAATGATCTATTTACCACCTCATGAGGGAGGTGTTTCAGCTATTATGATTCCAAATTTACAGATCAGAAAACAACGAATGAAAAAGGTGATGTGATTTGCAATTGTCACACAGCCTATAAATGTCAGAACCATATCATCCTGACTCCAAGTCTATCAATCTATCCTCTGTCTTACCACAGGTGGCCCAGTGGATGGAGAATGGTCACTGGAGTCAGGAAGACTTGAGTTCAAATCTTACTTCAGACAGCTGTGTAAAGCTATGCAAGTCACTTAACCCAACTGCCTTAAATATCCAGGGCCAACTCCAGTTGTCCTTATGTATATCTTGCTACTGGCTTTGGAGGATAGAGTAAGGCTGCTGTCTTTGCACAGCCCTCCCTCACTTAAATCTAATTCAGTGCAATTCATAACATCACCTTCTGTCCATAATGAAGGACAAACAACAATATTATGGATCCAGAAATAATGTTTCCAATTAATGAAGCAAATGAGGTGGGTTTTCTAGAAAAAAGAAAATGTATTGTGAAACTATCATAGTGATAAAAAGGAGATAATAAGGGGGCGGCTAGGTGGTGCAGTGGATAAAGCACCAGTCCTGGATTCAGGAGTACCTGAGTTCAAATTCAGCCTCAGACACTTGACACTTAGTAGCTGTGGGACCCTGGGCAAGTTACTTAACCCCCATTGCCCCCCCCCAAAAAAAGAGATAATATGACAACAAAGGGGATAGACCAGTATTTGCCTCCTATATTTTCTAGTTTTTTTATGATGGGACAATATCCTTGGGTAGAATTTTGACACATTACAATGTCATATATGTCATATATAACTGTCTACAGGTTTTCTATCAGCTCAGTTGTTATTTCAGAGTAACATAATCTATCCTGGTTCCTCTACTTCTCCCTGTGGTAGTCTATATACTTAGTCAAGCTGCCCTCTGAATATCTGTAGTCCCACATTTAGCACTTTACTTAAGCCTATGAGAATTTTGTCCTCCCCAAAATCTCCAAACTCCCTACAGGAGCATATCAGCTACTTTCCCTTCTCCTTTCAAGATTAACCTGTCCTTTCTCCCATCCTAATAATCTTCAATGATCAGACAACTATCACAAAGCAAAATAATTTGATAGATTAACTAGAACAGGAGCAGCTAGGTGGTGCAGTGGATAGAATGTCACACCTGGATTCAGGAAGACTCATCTTCCTGAATTCAAATCTGGCCTCAAACACCGGGCAAGTGACTTAACCCTGTTTGCCCCTGTTTTCTCATTTATAAAATGAGTGGGAAAAGGAAATGGCAAACAACTCCAGTATCTCTGCCAAGAAAACCTGAAATGAGGTCATGAAAAGTCAGAAATGACTGAAAAACTAAACAACAAAATAATTGATAATTTCTCCCCTCCAAAGGTATTGACATTTTAAACACAGTATAATAGAGCCTTTCATGATCTTCTCAGACCTTAAACCCCTCTCCCCCTTGTGCTATAATACAGTGACACTGGCCTCCTTATGGTTTACAGAACAAGAAACTATTTCTTGACTTCGGGAATTTTCACTGGCTGTTCCCCAAACCTACCTGGAATGTTCTCCTCCGACTCCTGGATTCTTTCAAGTATCAGATCAAATTTTACCTGCTACAAGAAACCTTTCTTTATCCCTCTTAATTCTGGCACATTCTCTTTGTTGATAATTCTCAATTTATCATGCATATAGCTTATTTGTACATAATTGTTTGTATGCTGCTTCCCTCATGAGACTATGAGCTCCCCAAGGACAGGTACTATCTTTTGCCTTTCTTTTCTTTTCCTTTTTTTTTTGGGGGGAGGGGTCGGTGCAATGAGGGTTAAATGACTTGCCCAGGGTCATATAGCTACTAAGTGTCAAGTGTCTGAGGTCAGATTTGAACTCAGGCCCTCCTTTATCCACTGCGCCACCCAGCTGCCCCTTTTGCCTTTCTTGTACCACCAGTGTTTAGCACAGTGTCTGGCACTTGGTAAACATTAATAAATGGAAACATGACTCACTATAGACAGTGTCCTTTAACTTAAAAGAATGACTCTCTAATGGTAAAGGTTTATATGAGCTGATATAGGCACAATATACTTGTTAACTAGCTTCTAGTCTTATTAACACTACATTCTATTGTTCTGACGTTTTCTAGTTTCATCCCATATTTATGTAAAATGTAATCAAGCAATTTGGCAGGGGGAGGGGGACAAATAATAATTGGGGTTTTTTTTCCACTTCTTCAGAGACATTATTTAATCATGCTGGGACAATTTGATTGAAAATAGATAGAAGGATGGAAATTTGGGAAAATAAGAGAAATATAGGTGTATTAAGTAAATTTATTAAAATGTAGAAAATCCTATCTCTTTAGGGAACTGATTACTATTAAATGATTAATTGAATTTGATGTTCAGTTGACAGAACTGACAGAAGACATCAATGGTCTAAATACAGTTTCTAAACCCTACACTCTCTAAACTATTCATTGACGGTCCTTTATAAGATGTTCCTTTAGATCAGCTTTAGGGAAGCTGATTAGGGACCCAGGTTATTTATAATATGGCATGTGAGACATCTTGATGTGATCCTCCCCTGTCTTTTTCATCCTAGTAGCCAGCTTCTCAAGGATGGTAGGCAAATTTTTTCTAGTGTTTCTGTAGAAAACTTGATCCTCTGCTAAATTTCTCTGCTCTTCATTTATTTTGGCCAGTTTCCAGAGATTGGGGCAATGTTATTCTGGGGTTTGTGTCAGTGAAATCTATCAGCCTTCTTGCCACCTGTTCATCATCAGCTTTTTGCTACACTTCACAGTGTTATTCCCACCTTTACTGGCTGTTTCCATTCCCATTTATAATGCTTAAAGTGTGCACTTGAGTGTTATATAACTGTGAGAGTCAACTATTAAACAACAACAACAATAAAAGTGGTCTGGGGCTTGATTTTATGTAACATTGATATTATTGGAGCAATGGAAATGTTTCTCTTCATTCAAAATTATGGCCTGGATCAAAAATTCTATGTGCTTATCCTGTATAAAAATTATCATTTTGCTCTTTCTACCATTTGTACATTTTGTGGTATTAGAGTCTCACATTTGTGTATTATTTATTACTCAGAAGAGTTATGGACAAGTTTGACTAGAATCCCCAGTAAACATATATATATATATATGTTAATATTGTGGTAAGTATAGAGTTAATCCTTACATATCTCCATTGGAAGACACTTTCAATTTGCTCCTTTTTACTTTCTGACAGTTTTCTTAAACTAATTTAAAGCTCTCTAAATTACAGATGAGCCACTGATGTATATCAATAGAGTTTCCTACCTAGAAGTTGCTCAAAACAGTGAACTTATATGTTCAAAAATTTCCCTAAAAATACAGGAACAAAATAAAAGTATGATTTTTACAATGTCCTATTGCCCACCTCTATGCCTTTGCACAGGCAATCTCCCATATCTGAAATTCTGTCCCTTCTCACTTTTAGCTCTTAGAAACTAGATCCGCTTAAGGTTCATGTGAAGTGTTGCCTATAAAAGCCTTTTCCTTATTAACTCTCCAAGTTGTGAATGTTCCTCTCATTACTCAAATAACTTCATAAGCAATTTCTATGTATTTCATATTTATCTATTTATATAGTCCTACTTTAAGGATTATTTTGCCATGAGGTGGACCTGATGTTCTCAAACTCTGTTCTAGTAGATCGCAAGATCTGTCAGGTTCTGTTGTGTTGGAAAGCATTCAAGTCCAATGAACATTTTTATTTGGGGGGGGGGAGTTCATAAAAGAAATAATGGGTAGTCCATTTCCATTTATTCAGTGAGAGTAACAGAATTGTAGAAAAGTGGAAAGAGGGAGCTAAGAATCACATAATTTTAAGATAGTCTATAAAATTTAACTCAGCTGCTGGTACTCTATATGTGGTGTCCTTGGCTAAACTGAATCCTATCAATCTTAGCATTTTACTTTAAATGAAACCAGAAGAAAGAAGGGGGTTGAAATTATATTGAAGACTGGCTCACAGCTTCTTCTTAGAGATGCAAATCAAGAGTGTGACAGAGTTAGATTTATCAAGTGACTAAAAGAAACAAAAGTTCATTCCCTTAACATATCATTGCACTCATAAGTATTTAAAATATAACAAAATAAATCATAAAACACTATGAAAATAATTGCAGCCTAAAACATTTGTTGAAGAGGATAAAGAATTAGATCACTCCAACAAAGAACTTGATAAGATACTCCAAGTTAAGTCTCTATAAAGTTTGATACAAACTTCAATGCATTATGAGATTGGTAAGAAACTCACTGGAAATTTGGATGAAGAATAAATCATTAAAGAAGTCAAAGACTTTTAGAATACACAGAACACTTATGTGCATATATGCCCATAATGAATACTTTCTTCATGCAAAGAATCACAAAGTGTTGGACATCTGACATCACAAAAAAAGAGTTTATATTTTAATAGTTGGTACATAAATATTAAACATCTATTATGTCCCAGGCACTATGCTATGGATACATAAAAAGGCAAAAGGGGAAGACAATAGGATATATATATGTATATGTATATATATGTGTGTGTGTGTGTGTATATATATATATATATATATATATATATATATATATATATATATATATATATATAAACAAGCTATATATAGGATAGATAAGAGAAGACACTAAAATTTAAAGGTGTCTTCCCTTCCTTGGTTTCCTATCTATAGGGAAAGACATCATTTGGTAGGTAGAATTTTACCTGGAACTTGAAGGAAACTAGGGAAGAAGC
Source organism: Dromiciops gliroides (assembly GCF_019393635.1). Lineage (NCBI taxonomy): Eukaryota > Metazoa > Chordata > Mammalia > Microbiotheria > Microbiotheriidae > Dromiciops > Dromiciops gliroides. The sequence goes on along the minus strand of NC_057863.1, from coordinate 364,195,970 downwards.
CAGTAGGCAGAGATGAGGAGGGGGAGTATTCCAGGCAATGGAGATAGCTCCAGAAAATGCCAAGGACCAAGAAACTTGTTTCAGGAGTAGCAAGCAGATCAGTAGTACTGGATCAAAGAGTTTATGGAGGAGGGGGGTATAAAATATAAAAAGACTAGAAATTTGGGGTGAAGGGTATAAGGTTGCAAAGGACTCTGAATGCCAAATATGATTTTTTATTTGATCCTGGAGGGGAGCCATTTAAGTTTACTGAGTAGGGGTATAGGGTGATATTCAGACCTGTGCTTCAGAACATCACTTTAGCAGCTGAACGAGGAATAGAAAATGATTCTAAATTGATTCAGGAGTGATTTCTGAATCAACTATCTCTATACAGTCAGACTACTGATGTTTTAGACTAAAGATCTAAATCAGTACAAAGAAAGAAAACAATTAGAAAAAAGATTCATCATACAGATAAAATAAATTTATCCTGACCTATTGAAACAAGTTCTTGATGTTGGAAAAGGAGCATGGATGAATGATTGGACATAGACAACTAAAACGATAATATCATACAAAATTTTTACTGATATAAACCAATTACAGTAACAAGGAGATTAAAATAACCCACAAAATTATTTAGTCAAGAAATGCTTCAATTGCCTAAAGATCAGAGAAAGAAGGGGTAGCCAATAAAAACACTGCTTAAGAATACAAGCTCATTTTACAAATCTTATGTAGAAGGATATTGTAGATTATGATCAATATAGCCTCCTTCTCTTTAGGGGAGACTTGCAACCTGGATTTGGGGGACTAGCTCACTCAAAGAATTGGAGACTCATCACGAATCTTGTAAAATAAAAAGAAATTTATTAGAAGAGAGAAATATGGTGGGGGAACAGATTACCCTGGTGACTATCTTGCTGGAGTAAGAGAAGACTTTTGTGTTTTTACCAGACAAAAGGGAGGGAACGCCATCACAAAGAACTGGGAGGGAATTACAAAGCAAGAAGAAACACAAAATAAACTGGGGCCACATAACTAAGATTTGTCAAGTCCAGTCCAGGAGTCCCCAACTCTCCTTTGCTTTCATTCATGCAGTGCTGAACAGTGTTAGAAATCATACAGCTCTAAAAAAAGAAAAAGAAAAAAGAAATCATACAGCTCTGCTGACTAGATCCATTACAAATTCAGGTTCTCAACTGTAGCAAAGCAATTCTTTTACTGTTACTTAATGGACTCTATTTTACTCTTCCCAAAAAAGTTATTCCAAACTGTTATTGTTCCTTTTCTTCAAGTCTCCTGTACACACCCCATGTCTCTCTAAGTAGAAGTACTCACCTCTTAGTTTATTTAGAAATTAGGCCATTTGCCATGAGCCCCTTCTCTATATTTTAATTATTGAAAACTGTCATGGGGATAATAGGGTAGGGGGTTTGGGATAGGGGTAGGGGTTTGGGGTTTGGGGTCCTTAGGATTTCCTCTTTAAAGAATTACACCCTCTTGCACACAAACGCAGTTAGAATAAGATGGCAGTTTATTTTGGGGCTGAGGAAGGGAAAGGGAAGGGAAGGAAAACTATGAAGGAAGTCCTTGGACTTCTCATGGGGAGAAAGGCATGGCACAGAGCATGGCTCTGAGATACCAATCTCCTTGAGCAGGAGACTGGCAGGTACTTTTATAGAGGACTGATGGGGGTGACCATCTGACTGTGGAAAGTTCCTTTAGTGAAGGAGGACCATCCCCCACTGGTGGTGTCTGGAGGAGTTGGGTGAGGGGTGGCTGCAGATCTCTGAAGCCATCTCCCCAGGACACAAAGGAAGCAGCCACACCTAATCTTATAGCTCCAGGGTGGAAGGAGACTAGATTGAAGGATGGGGGTCATGGAGCTAGCTCAGTCTGATCTGGTTCCACTTATCTCTCTAGGTGTGTCTGTCTTCTGGTTTAGTTTCTCAAGGAGAAGATTCTTTGATGTGCCCCAAAGAACTTCTGGGGTGCCCTGGGCCCATAACAAAATCTTTGGTATCATCCACCATCTTCTCCAATCTCCTCTGAAAAGGAGTACTTTCTTGAGGACTAGATAAACATATCTACTACTTTTGTCCTTAATCCCATCATCCCTTCCTGGCCCTGAAAGCAATTTGCCTGTAAACCCTCCCCTCCACTCAGATTTCAAATCTGTCTTTATTGGCTCCTTAGGGGCAGCTAGGCAGCACAGTGGCAAACTACTCCACTATCTTTGCCAAGAAAACCCCAAATGGAGTAAGGAGAAGTCAGACACAACTAAATAACAACAAGAAAAGAGTTCTTTACAAACTTTACCTCTACTTTCTCTCAATTTAAACTAGCCTTTCAGATGTTATCAATGATCTTTTAATTGCTGGGTTTAATGGCATTTTCTCATTCCTCATCCTTCTTGACCTTTCAGCTGCAGTTAAAGACCACTGACCATTCCTGTGTTCCTGAATATTCTCTCTACCCTTGGGTCTTGAGAAACTACTACCTCTTGGTTCTCCTCCTATTAAGCTTTCTATCTTTTAATCTCAGTTCATAATTATATATCATAGCCCTGAACTATGGACAGCCTCTTTACCTACCCCTCACAGCCCTGTGTCCAAGTCTTTCTCCTCTCTCCTCCCTTCTCCTTTCCTCTCCTTTTTCTTTTCTCCTCTCCTCTCCCCATCTTTTTTCATGATCTCATCTGTTTCAACATTAATCACTATGTAAATTATTCCCAAAACTCTTCTGAGTGACTTGGATCACCAGCTGTCCTTTGGACATTACATAGGCATCTCAAATTCAGTGTCCCCAAACTCATAGGGGACCATCATGAATTGAGAAGTTGCAATCTGCATTGTTGGAAAGAACCAATGCCCTTATAGATGAGATCACAGGTTCATTTGGGCATTTGCATACACATTGTTTATCTCTAGTACAATACAAGCTCCTTGAGGAATTATAATTTTTTTCTGTGCATTCTTAACACTAAGAACAGTGCCAGATCCATTGTAGTTATTTAATAAATTCTTGTCAAATGAATGAATGAACAAATGAATTAATTTTAACTACTTCCTTCTTAAACATTAACTCACCTCTACTCATTTTCACTTGAAGAAACTATTCCTGGCTTTCATTATAACCACGATTTGATTTTTATCATTTTTTTTGATAATTCTTTCATGGATTTATCTTTTTTTTAAGTAGGCCATTGTTATTGATGTCTTATAATGTCTTTTTTGGTTCTTCCTACATTAATCATATCTAGTGCTTCCATTCCAGTTTTAACCTTCTAATATAATCTCTTTCTGAATAAAACTTTCAATTTATGGGGATTCCTGTGTCTACTACTAATTGCTTGCAAGGACTCACAGGTATCTAATAATCTAGAATTCAAAGTTTACATATGTATTTCTATTCCAAATAGGTCTAGGATATGCTCTGTCAACTTAACATCCCCTTTTTTTCTTATGTAAGTAAATATGAATCCTGGGAATACCCTACTGGCCTAGCCCCCCCCCCCACTTCCATCCCTCAATGTGTTATGTATGTTTGGGAATCATTTTGAAGAGGACCAATGACAACATAAGGGTGATGGCTTAACTTGAATGTGAATTGAATTTAAGTGAGGAAGATTTGAACAAAATTGTTAACCTTACTCTCTCTTCCAGAGTCATCAAAATCCAGTGGCAAGTCAAAAGTCAAGATGACTAGCCCAGAATGCAATAGATGACCTTGGCATCTTTGATGTCTGACAGCCCTTGCTTCAGCTGCCTTCATATAAGAGCCATCCCCAATTTGTATCAGAAAAGTGTCATTTTATGGCTCAGAGAGGTAGAATTATATGAACTGATGTATAATGAAGTGAGCAGAACCAGGAGAATGCTTGGCACAGTGACAGCAATATTATTCAATGAAGAACTGTGAATAACAACTGTTCTCAGCAATACAAGCTCAAAGGACTAATTATTTTTTTTAAAGGACTAACTATGAAGCATACTATCGACCTCCAAAGAAAGAACTGATATTAGCTGAACACAGACTGAAGCATGCTATTTTTCACTTTCATTTTTTCTTTTATTCAAGTTTTCTTATAAAAAATGACTAATATGGTAATATCTTACATAATTGCCTATGTATAACCCATACCTGATTGCATACCACAATAGGGAGAAGGGAAGGAAGGAGGAATAGGATTTGGAACTCAAAACTTTAAATAAAAATGTTTATTATTATTAAAACAACAACAACAACAACAAAGAGAGGTAGAAGAGACATCTCTAGCTTCTCTTCCAGCCCCTATTCTTCTCCAAGGGAGAGTTTAATTGCTGCCAGAAAAGGGAAGCAGTAAGTTGGGGCTAGAGACCTCCAGTCTGCTCTCCTCAGAAAGAAAAGGAGTGCTAGGGCTAGAATTATATGTATCTGCTTGTTTAAATATTATTAATCTAAGAGACATGGTATTCAGGTTCAAATGAACTTTTGAATGCTGTTCATTAATGAGGGAAGCAGGACTCCAAGCTTTATATATGAGGGTCAACCCCTTTTCCATCAAATATCAGTTCCACAATGAACACACATAGTAATTAGCCAAGAAACTCAGTTATCCAAAAACCAAATAGAAATCAGAGAAAATAGACATCGGAGAATAAATGCAACCTTAGAACTGGGCAACTCATTCCTTACCCCATTAAATCAAAATGTATCCCAACTCAATGTTTTTTTTTTTCCTTGATAGATTCACGATTTAAAACAGCATGGACATTATGATCATTATTATTTGTTTTTTTGTTTTTTTGCAGGGCAATGGGGATTAAGTGACTTGCCCAGGGTCACATAACTAGTAAGTGTCAAGTGTCTGAGGCCAGATTTGAACTCAGGTCTTCCTAAATCCAAGGCTGGTGTTTTATCCACTGTACTGCCTAGCTGCCCTATTATTATTTATTTTAATAGATATAATGCTGGATTTGGTGTCAGGAAGAGTTGAGTTCAAATCTACCTCCCAGCTAATCTGTGTGACTGTGGGCAAATCATTAATTCCTCTTAATTTCCCCATTTGTAAAAGGAAACAATTGGACCTGATGACTTGTAAGGTTCCTTATGACTCTAAATCTATGGTACTATAATCTTCTGATTCCTTGGATCAAGTGAGGTGATATTTGTAAAAATGCTTAGCAAATTGTAGGAGCTACATAAATGCTTATTCCATTCCCTCAGCATCTGCATACTGCATTTTAATGGGGGAGCATTTTATTCAGTATCTTGTTATAAAGACTTCTGCCTTTCTCATTCTTAGTTGATCACATTCGTGTATCAACTCTCTTTACCATTTCAGACTTGCATCTCTGGCTGAATTCAGTACATCTCCACTTCGCTGTCCAGCTGGCATCTCCAAAGCAGTGTGGTCAAAACTGAAGTGATCATCTTTCCCAGAAAGCCTGCTCCCCATTCTGATTTCATTCTTCCTGTAAGAAGAATATTCAAAGAGCCAAATCCAAGTCCTTATCTTTGACTCTTCCCTCTTCTTCACTTTTCTTTGGCAGTTACCAAGTCCTCTTGATACTACTCTAAAAATCTCCCTCTCAAGCATCAGTCCCTACCCCATGCAAAATGTCACTGTTCTCTCCTAGACTATGGATAAACAGTTCACTATTTTGGGGGGGTTTTCTGACCTCTCTACTCTCCTCCATCTTCATTAATTATTCATAGTACTGCTAGAATAATTTTATCTATTGTGGTAAAATATGAAAGTTTTTAACAGTCGGTTAGGATAACTGAAAGACGCCAGTTTTTCAAGGACCACCCTTTTGGGGAGGAGATGAACAGTCCGCCTGCTGCGCATGTCAGACTGCCTGCCGGGTACAGTCCGCCTGCTGCGCATGTCAGACTGCCTGCCAGGTACAGTGCGCCTGCTGCGCATGTCAGACTGCCTGCCGGGTTTTTTGACTTCCGGGGTGGAGAAAAGGGGAGTAGCCTTTTTTGCCGGCTTGGCGGGACTCCTGGCGGCGCGGGACAGACGGTCTGACTCACTCCAAAGGTGGCCTAAATCGGTTTGGTGAGTTTTTATAAGGAATATAGACTAAGCCTAGATTTAAGACGATTTGTACTGTATTTCTATTTTCCTATCCTTCTAATCAACAACACCTTATATACAATAAAGGCTCTATCTAGAAAACCAGAAGCTTCTTCCATTTACTAGTCTGGGAGATAAATTAAGGGAAGGGTTAAGTAGGGGAGATTTATGATCTAATATCCAATTTTAAATCTCACAGTTTGGCGACCACGAAGGGACCTTAAGGACCCTCCCACCCTCCCTAGTTTGGCCATAAGCCGGCTAATTCGGTGGATTTTCCAAATACCCCCCCCCCCCCCCCCCCCCCGCGGACTTTCCCTTTGTCTAATCTCCCTTAAAGACTTTAAGCCTCTAAAAGTCTCGCTTTAAACAGAAAAGCCAGCCCAGTTTAAAGGGCAAGATGCTTGAATATTCTACCATCCCTTTGATTTTTCTCATCGGAATGTATTGGGACAGCATAACATCCCGACTTAGAGGAATAGTTTACTCAATGGTCCTTCATAACATTATTGGTTTTTTCCTCATTCAGGCAGCAAAAAGTTTTTTGTATAATAGTATACGTGAGAATCTTTGGGAAAATACGTTTAATATAAGTAGAAATTTTATGCCTGCAATTGAAATACCTTTTAATACCACATCCATAGTTCATACGACTAAGGATTTTATTTTTTTTTGTTGTTTTTTTTTGTTTTTGTTATTATCATTGTTTTTGTTATTATCATTGTTATGATGTGGGGGAAACTCTCACATATGGAGAGAGACCTCAAAATGGCTGTTTCTACTAGAGATGATCCAAGTTCAGAATCAGATCAGCAGAAACTACTCCCTCTGCAGGAAGCTATAGAACATAGTAAGAAGGGAGTGCCAATTCAAGTCAGAAAATATAGCCCCTTTAGACCAAGTGACTTGAGCGCATGGAAATCAATCATCCCTAGTTTTGAGAAAAATCCAAACACTGTAATTTCACAGTTAAGGACTATATTTAATGCATATCAACCCAGTTGGGCTGATGTTACTTGCCTTTTGGAAACTTTACTGTCCCCAACTGAGATTACAGATATTATCTCAGCAGGAAATGCCCTTGTTGCGAAAGGTAAGGCCGATGTGGAATGGCCTCTAAAGGATCCAGAGTGGAATTATAATGATGATAGGGATTTCCAAAGATTAAAAGATGCTAGAGAAACACTTCTGAAGGGAATGGAATCTTGCTCTAGAAAACCGGAAAACTGGCAGAAATTTTTAAGCCTACCTCAGGAGGCTAATGAAAGACCAAACAGATTTTATGATAGACTTTGTGAGGCCGCTAGACAGTACACCAGATTGGATCCAGTAGATTTAAGAGATTCCTGTATCATTCTCAACACATTTGTTTATAATTCACTGCCAGAAATACGCAGATACTTTCTGAAACAATGTCCAGACTGGAGAAATCTCTCAGTAGATAGAATTAAGGAACTTGCAAATTATGTCTTTGACTCACGTGAGGAAGATCCAGATCACCCTAAACAGAGCATTCTGGCACCAGCGATTCCTAGTCAGCCATGTGGACACTGGAACAAGGACACTAAGGTGTGTTGTTACTGTCGTAAGGAGGGGCATGAATTGAGAGAATGTAGGACTTGGAGAAGAAATTCTAATTCTAATTATAGGCGAAATCAAAATAGAAATAGATCTTTTTGGAGGAATACAGAAAGGCAGTACCAGAATAATGGTAACCAAGACCCCCCTCAGAAGAGGACACAGGAATGATGGTGTCTTGGGGAGGAATGGAACATAGATAATGAAAGCCATATATTCCCAGATCCGGATTTTTTGAATGCACTTGTGCCAGTCCATTCACCTCCCCAGAGTAATGAACCACATGTCACCTTAAAAGTGGGGGAGACTTATTATGATTGTCTGCTAGACACAGGAGCCTCTAAATCAGTATTAGTAAGCAAACCAGATGCTGGGTGTAGACCTGTAGGATTTTTGAATGTAGTGGGAGTCTCAGGAAAGAGCCAGAGAGTGGCAAAATTGAATCCTCGCATGGTATCTATGGGGCCCTTAACAGTGGAACATTCATTTTTACTCATGCCTGATGCCCCTGTAAATTTATTAGGTCGTGATCTCCTTTGCAAGCTTAGAGCAACCATATCTTGTGCTCCAGATGGGGCTGTCTCCTTACAATTGCCAGAGGATACTGTTCATTTATTACCAATTTTACTTACAGAAGCTCAAGGAACAGCAGGGGAGGTATCCAAAATCCCCTCTGACATTCCTGAGTCTTTATGGGCCTCATCCCCTAATGAGGTGGGGCTCCTTAAGTCTGCCATGCCTGTTACCTTTAAAGTTAAGGGGGGACCACCCCCCTCCATTCCACAGTATCCATTGTCTAGGGAAGCAATAGAAGGGATCACCCCTATAATTGAGGCTTTGAAAAGCCAGGGTATTATTATTCCATGTCATCACTCTCCATGCAATACTCCCATTTTGCCAGTTAAAAAACCCAAGCCTGGGCCAGATGGTAAACCTGTTTATCGTTTTGTGCAAGATCTTAGAGCGATTAATAATTATGTTATTCCTAGACATTCCATAGTTCCAAACCCGGCTACGATAATTTCCTCGATTCCCTATGAATCTACATGTTTCACAGTGGTAGACCTTTGCTCTGCCTTTTTCTCCATACCAGTACATGAGGACTTCCAATATTTATTTGCTTTTACCTGGAAAAATAGACAGTGGACCTGGACTAGACTCCCACAGGGATTTGTAGACAGTCCCACATTATTTTCCCAAATTTTACAGCAGGATCTGGCCTCTATTACCTTTAAGGGCTCCATACTAGTACAATATGTAGATGACTTACTTTTGGCCTCTCCTAATGCTGAAATTTGTCAGGAAGATAGCCGTCACTTACTGCTGGAGCTGCACAAGAGAGGACACAAGGTTTCCAAGACAAAGGTACAATGGTGTTTGCCCCAGGTAGAATATTTAGGATTTATTTTGGCTGCTGGAACTCGCTCTGTCTCTTCTAAGAGAGTCCAGGCCATTCAACAACTCTCTGCCCCCACTACTAAGAGGCAGTTGAGAGCCATTCTGGGAGCAGCTGGGTACTGTAGACAATGGATACCCTCTTTTGGTGAAATTACTAAACCCCTCATAGCTCTTACAAAAAGTTCTGTTCCAGACAGTTTACAGTTGGATCCCCAGCATCTCTCAGCCATAAAAGAATTAAAACGGGCCTTGTTATCAGCACCTGCCCTAGGACTGCCAGATTATAGTAAGCCTTTCACTCTCTTTGTGCATGAACAAAGGGGGGTGGCTTCTGGAGTCCTGACTCAGTCACTGGGGCCTAACCAACGTCCTATAGCCTACTATTCAATTCAGCTGGACCCTGTAGCGGCTGGAGCGCCACCTTGCCTTAGAGCAGTGGCGGCCACAGCGCTTTTGGTAGAAAAAGCCTCTGATTTGGTCCTAGGTAACCCTCTAACTGTGCAATGCCCTCACGAAGTGGAGGCTCTCTTACTACGTCACAGGACACAAGCCTTTTCAGATCAAAGGCTGGCTAAGTATGAAATAACCCTGTTAGGTAATGAGAATATCACTTTAAAACGCTGCACAGTTCTTAATCCAGCAACACTACTCCCTAACTTACCATTCTCGGGGGAACCATTGCATGACTGTGCTTCTTTAGTTGATATGGCTGAAAAACCCCGTGACGATCTTTTTGATACACCTTTAGAAAATCCTGATCTTGTCCTCTATACAGATGGTTCCTCATTTATGAGAGAGGGAACCCGTTTTACTGGAGCTGCTGTAGTTTCTGATTATGACACCCTCTGGGCAGCTTCTCTGCCTTCCCATTTTAGTGCACAGGCTGCTGAACTTGTGGCTCTTACACAGGCCTGTAATATAGCTAAAGATAAGAGTGCCACCATTTTTACTGACTCGAAATATGGCTTTGGCATATGCCACTTTATTGGTATGATTTGGCGTCAACGAGGCTTTCTAACATCCTCGGGCAAGGCTATTGCCAATGGGGACCTTATCAAGGACCTCTTAGATGCCCTAAAACTGCCTTCTTCCCTAGCCGTTGTACATTGCCCTGCCCACACAGGGAATAGTGATCCTGTTTCAAAGGGAAATGCACGAGCCGATTCTGCAGCCAAGCTTGCTGCATTAGAAGCTCCTGAACATGTATTTAACCTTTCACCTTCTGAGGATATTCCTTCCAACCTAACCTATGACGATTCTGAAGTAGAAAAGTGGAAAAAGAAATTTAAGGCGAAACAGATCAATGGCATCTGGGTGTCTCCGGAAGGTAAGCCATTTCTTCCCCGGAAATTCTACCACCAGGTATGCCTCTCTGTTCACAGAAAAGGCCATTTTGGTACACAAGGCATTGTAGACTCTATTAAGAGAACCTGGATAGCACCAGGTGTGACTAATACAGCATCTCGAATCTGCTCGGGCTGCTCCACATGTCAGTCTTATAATCAGTATGCTTTTAAGGCCAAAGCTTATGGAGGGCGTCCTCTAGCATATACACCTTTTGAGCACTTACAAATTGATTATATTACTATGCCAAAAGCAGGACATTATAAATTTTGCCTTGTTATAGTTGATCAGCTCACTCGGTGGGTGGAGGCCTTTCCCAGCCCCCGAGCCACAGCTGCCTTTGTTGCCAAAATTCTTCTTAAAGAGATAGTACCTCGTTTTGGCCCACCAGCCCGCATCGATTCTGACAAAGGCACACATTTCACTGATTCGATTTTATCCCAAATCTACTCTTTCTTGGGAGTGACTCCAAAATTCCACACGCCCTACCATCCACAAAGTTCAGGCCAAGTCGAACGTATGAATAAAGAGCTTAAGAGTATGATTGGCAAATTATGTACTGAAACCCATTTGAAATGGCCTGATGTTCTACCATTGGCATTATTCTATCTACGAAGTAGACCAAGAGGAGAACTTCATATATCTCCTTATGAAATGCTTTTTGGTCACCCTCCTATCCAAGCTAAAACTTTTTCCCCAGTTTATACATCACTGGTGGGAGGTGATACTTCTGTTGCTTCCTATATACAGGAATTACAGACCAGGCTACGTGAACTCCATGAGGCAGGAGCTGTGGTCCAGGCAGGACCATTAGACTTTTCATTGCATAACTTCAACCCAGGAGATAAAATATATGTAAAGAATTTTCAGAGAACCAGTGGAACTCAACCTGCCTGGGAAGGACCTTTTCAGGTATTATTGACAACTCCTACTGCCATTAAAATTGGTGAAAAAGACTCATGGATTCATTGCTCTCATATAAAGCCTGCACCATTCATAGGTGAAGAGATTTCAGATAGACCTGAGGTAGACGCTAAAGAGGTAAAAACCCTAACGATAGCAACTGTTAAAGAGCAAAGAAAGTTCAGAGGAAACAGGAAGTTCCCATTTAAGAATCCCACTGATCAGTTAAATGCTTTGGGACTCAGTCTTCGTAAAGTATCAGGAGACGGAAATTGCCTTTTTAGGGCTTTAGCAGACCAGCTAGAAGGTCACTGTAGAAATCATCTCAGACACAGACAAGAAGCTGCTTCTTATATGATTAACCATAGACAAGAGTTTGAGTCTTTTATAGTAAATGACTCCCCTTTTGAAGAATATGTTGATGAATTAAAGAAATTTGGAAAGTGGGGAGGAAATGATACAATTGTAGCATTTGCTAAGCAGCATCAGCTGAATGTTGTGGTTCATCAATTAAATCAGCCTTTATTGAAAATCAGTGGCACAGACAAAACTAATGCTAGAGAACTCCACATTTTCTACCATAAAGAACATTATGACAGCATTAGAAAGATCAATGACAATTCAGAAACCCCTGCCACTTTGGCATGCAGAGAATTGGGGAACCAGTTAAAACAATGTGGCATACCCCAAACTCTAGCAGCTTAAATACCTTATAATTTAACAAGCATTTCCTTCTACAGGCAAAAGCACTGAAGTACATGGCCTAGTTTTCTGGCCTACCTCAACTATTTTTTTTTATTAATTTTTGGGTTTTTTTGTTTTTGTTTTGACTTTTGAAAGGCACTGAAAAGACCTGGAATTGACTGCACCTTTAAGTTCTTTAAGAGCACAAAAGGGTGCTTAGCGAATCTTTTGCTTTTTATTTTTTATTTTTGGTTTTGCTTTGTTTTTTTTTTTACTTTTGTTTCTTTTGCTTTTCTTTAAAACTAAATTTTGTAAACTAAGTGATTATTCAAAGACATTTTAAGTATATGCTGTGGGTGAGGCTATCGGGCCTCAGAAGCTACCAGAATTCTTCTTTTTTTTTATTTACTCTTTCTTTTTGAGAGAACCATGAGTTCTAATGAGTTTTGTTGTGGTCTACTTGCTAAAAGAAGATTATGTAATAATGTCTAAAAGAAGATTATGTAACAATGTCTAATATAATCAGCTATTTACATTCGTTTATTATTTATATGTCATTATACTCTGGGTATGGTTTGGAATTATTGTATATATCACTAATATATTCTCAGTTATGCAGCATAGCACACATTTTTACCATCATATTGTCTTTGGTGAAATTAATGAGATTTCAGAAATATGGAAACTTATCATTTCAGAGACTAACTTGCTGTGAACTCTGACGCAGGCCCTGGAGAGAATATATGTGCAACAAAAGGAGAGACAGGTATACATAAGTCCATGGTTTGCTTATGATGGTGACTATGTAGAGCACAATTACTAGGCACAGTCCAGTATTCATCCTCTCTCCCTCCTAATTTAACCTAATTTAACTGAACTTATTTATCTTTTTATCTCACTCAGTTGAATTCACCTGTGGCCTAGCACAATCACTGGCTGTCTCAGAACCATGAGATATGGTATGATAACCTTTCCATAACATTTTCAGGTGTCATGAACACATACTAAATTTGGCTTTGATCCAGACACATGGTGGTAAAAAGTGTTACACATTGCATAACTACCTCAACCCTCTATTACAAGTCTAACCATATAAAGGAGGGAATGTAATGGAATTTATTAATTTGATCATTGACAATGCTATGCTAAGGTTTTAAAAATACAGCAATTCAAACAGTTAAAGAAGATAATCCAGCTTTCCAGACCAGAGTCCAGAGTCCAGAATCCAGACCAGAATCCAGAATCCAGACCAGAGTCCAGAATCCAGTTTTCCAGACCAGAATCCAGTTTCCTCCTGATGACATCTTACCACTTCAAGAAGACAAGAGAACTCAGAGACTTTATATGAACTGTTTTGCTTTATTAGCTTTTACTATCTCCTTTCTGTTATATACTATCTGTAACATGTACTCTCTGCAGAGGCTCTCCCTTTGCAAGACTAATGTCAAAGCGTCGGTTCATGAGGAAAAAAAAAAAAATCGCCCCTCTGGACAAAACTTTCCTCTCTTCCTTTTCTGTATTGTTGTTCGCATATTATTAGTCAGCAAAAGTTATTATATTCTTTTTACTGTTCCATCAAGGAAACATTCCGTTTCTTGAGGAAGCAAAGGGGGGAAATGTGGTAAAATATGAAAGTTTTTAACAGTCGGTTAGGATAACTGAAAGACGCCAGTTTTTCAAGGACCACCCTTTTGGGGAGGAGATGAACAGTCCGCCTGCTGCGCATGTCAGACTGCCTGCCGGGTACAGTCCGCCTGCTGCGCATGTCAGACTGCCTGCCAGGTACAGTGCGCCTGCTGCGCATGTCAGACTGCCTGCCGGGTTTTTTGACTTCCGGGGTGGAGAAAAGGGGAGTAGCCTTTTTTGCCGGCTTGGCGGGACTCCTGGCGGCGCGGGACAGACGGTCTGACTCACTCCAAAGGTGGCCTAAATCGGTTTGGTGAGTTTTTATAAGGAATATAGACTAAGCCTAGATTTAAGACGATTTGTACTGTATTTCTATTTTCCTATCCTTCTAATCAACAACACCTTATATACAATAAAGGCTCTATCTAGAAAACCAGAAGCTTCTTCCATTTACTAGTCTGGGAGATAAATTAAGGGAAGGGTTAAGTAGGGGAGATTTATGATCTAATATCCAATTTTAAATCTCACACTATGCATGATGCATTCACATCATTCCTGTTCAGAAATCTTCATTTTGCCTACCAGACCCTCCACAATCTAGAAGTACGCTCCTTTTTGAGAATGGATCTTAGAGGTCATTTAGTCCAGGTTGTGTTTTAAGAATCACCTCTACTGAAAACCTGACAAATGGTCAGTCTTTTCCTAAATACCTCAAATGAGGGGGAAAACACCCAATGCAGAAAGCCATTCTACTTTGGGAGAAATCTAATTGTTGTGAAGTTTTGTTTTGTTTTGTTTTTTTACATCAAACTTAAATTTAAAACTGTGTAACTTACATATATTACTCCTAGGTCTAGATTCTGGGCCAAGTAGAATAAATCTAATCCCTGGTTTACACTAGCCCTCCCATAGACTCTTAAATCCTAGGCAAAGCACACTTTTTGTTATTCTTAAGAACACATCCAGTGCTTTCTTAATGCTAAAACTCTGCCCACACTGTTCCCACAGCCTGGAATGTCTTACCTTTGTTTTGCCAATAGATAAGCCAATTCAAATGTAAAGTTATCTTCCTAGAGGCCTTCTTTTATCCCACTATTTAGTTGTTTTTGTTTTGTTTTGTTTTGTTTTTTTTTCCAGGGCCATGAGGGTTAAGTAACTTGCCCAGGGTCACACAGCTAGTAAGTGTCAAGTGTCTGAGGCTGGATTTGAACTCAGGTTCTCCTGAATCCAGGGCTAGTGCTTTATCCACTTCACCACCTAGCTGCCCCCTAGCCCACTATTTAGTACCACAGCTACTGAGCTACACATCTATTGCAGTATGGAGAATGGATTGCTGGATCTGGAATGTAAGCTGAGTTGAAATGTCGCCTCAGACACTTGCTAGCTGTGTGATCCTGGGCAAGTCATTTTACCTTTGTCTCAGTTTCCTTAACTGTACAATGAGGATAATAATAGCACCTACCTTACAGGGTTAGTGTGAGGATCAAATGAGATAATATTTGTAAAAAGTACTTAGCACAGTGGCTGGCACATAGTAGGCACTATTTATACATGTTTATTGGATTCCGAATTTGACCTTAGACACTACTTTTTAGTTGTATGGCCCTGGGCAAGTCACAATCTCTGTTTGCTTTAGCTTTTTTAAGTGTAAAATGACAATACTTAGCACAGTGTCAGGCACATAGGAGGCTCTATATAAATTCTTATTCTTTTCTGAACCCTTGGAGTCTTCACATAGCATTTACTTCTAATTTACTTATACACTAATACTACAATACTATTTTATATAATAGGTATTTGTGAATGTGTTGTATTCCCCTTTTGAATTGCAAATAGTTCCCCATTTTTCAGCACGAGGTAGGAAGGAAGACCACAAGCTCAGTGGGCTCCACATCATGTGCAATCACTACCAGCTGTGCCTTCTTGTTCTCCACTAGGGTAAAACAGTGTCAGCACCTGCCCTGAGGACAGGTGGTCTCTTCCTGGGGACATCTCCTTTGCCTGCAGCTCTTTGTTCAGCTCGAGCCAGCAGCCTTTGCTTCTTCTCTTGCTTTATCTCAGGTCTGTACTTGTGAGCCAGTTTAAGCAGTTGAGTAGCTGTCTGAAGATTCAAAGCCTGAGTAAACTGGTTAATTGCTGGTGGTACTTTCAAAAGCTTATAAGGGATAAGTCTTTGATTCTGCAGTCTAATGTGTCAAGGCCATTTGACAAATCGAGTGAGGTCCCTTTGGGGCTGGAGGTCCTGACCAAGGCCAAAGTTCTTGGGCTGCTTCTCAAACAAAGGGTTAACCACTTTCTTGGCCTCCTGCTTCTTTACAACAGCAGGGGCTGTAGCCATCTTCTTCCCTTTTGGCATCTTGGCCAGCAGAAGGAGAAAACACCTACTGTTTCTATACATTTGCTCCCCTAATAGAATTTAAGCTCCTAGAGGGCAGTCATTATTTTATTTGTTTCTGAATCCCAAGAGCCTAGTACAATGCCTGCATATAGGAAAGATTTACTAACTTCTAGTTGAATTGAACTGAATAGTATATGTTCTTCCTTAATTAAAACAATGACCAAGAAAAAAAAATGTTACTCTTTCTTGGATCACTATCACTACTTGGGTTAATTTTTGTCTTTTAATTCCATGGTACTCCTGAAGGAGGGGGTGGGGGGAAACAAAAAACAAAACAACAACAACATAGAACATTTCAGGAAAGCACACTTTCTATAGGAGGCCACCAGAATTAAGTCACTTGAAATGTGACTTAAATAACACTGTCTTTGAGGCATCTGTTGAGCAGTCACCACATTTCTAAAAGTTGCATTTTTTCTCCTGCCTGCTTTTCACAATGACATTTTGGATCATTACTGTAGGTCCCCTCTTCTACTTTAATTGCCTTTGTAATCTCCTTCTTGATATTCTTCCTTTTTTTCCTCAATTACTTTTACATCTATTATTATTAAATTTGCAAGTTACTATTTCTTCTGGCAGAAAGAGTTTTAGACATGTAAATTATGTTCCAAGATCCTCAGGTGAAAATGCCTATCTGCCCAATGAAGTGGAAGTCCTTAATGAGATAAGGGCATACAGTATTAGGAATGGTATTAGATCCCCTTTTCCCAAAGAGAATGAAAGCTTCATTTTTTTTTCCAAAAAGGCAGTCTAAGAATTTTTCACACAAGTTAACTATTCCACCAAAAATCGCATGTGACCAATTGCTTCTTAAATCTCTGTCTCTGTTATTAGCAAAATAAGTTGTTGCATGTGTCAAGGCCATGATAATAGATCACTGTTTAATTTACTGGTGATTTCATCGAAAGTAGTCAAACTCATGGGCCAATGTAGACAAAGTTTATGTACAAAAGGTAGTTATTCACAGGTCAACAATGCAACATGATAAACAGCCGTTTGCCTTAGATTCCATCTCCAGAGTATAGGTCAGTTTTAGCTGAATGCCTAGGTCCGACTCTTTGGCAAGTTGGCTTCTTTAGAAAGCCTGAGGGCAAGCAGCTGGCATGCTCTGGTTTGCACTTAAAGGGAAGCTATACAATCCTTTTGGGATCACTTGCCTGATTCCTATATAGCATACTATACTGATTTTACAAATTCTCCAGGGATTTGACCTTACCTTTCTAACACTCCTCTATCTCACTGAATCTGCTTTCTTGACTATACCACTCAATCTTTTGACATGGTTTTGATGTTTTAGAGCATACAAATCCTGGCTACTTCATCAATTAATGTATGACCTTGAGCAAGTCATTAAACATCCCTTGGCTTCAGTTTCCTGATCTATAAAATGGAAATAATATTAACACTCCATATCCCTAGCTATACCACTCAATTCTTTGACATTGTTTTGATGTAATTGTGTTCAAATTCTGGCTGATTGTTAACTAGTTGTATGAGTCTGGGCAAACCACTAAATTTTTCTAAGCCTCAGTTTTCTCATCTACCTAATAGGAATAATATGTGTGTGGACATGTGTGTGTCTGTGCATGCAAACATACACGTACAAATAATATACTACATGACATTGGGTACTTGTGAGTAAGGTGACATAAACCATAGCATTTTATAAATATAAGTTATTACTTCTTCCCTAATATTTTTAGTACTGGATATCACTGATGTCCTGAGCTTCCTTGTTCTTATTAATTTTTTACTTTATTTTTTAAATTTTTTTACAGGGTAATGAAGAATAAGTGACGTGCCCAGGGTCACACAGCTAGTAAGTGTCAAGTGTCTGAGGCCAGATTTGAACTCATGACCTCCTGAATCCAGGGCCAATGCTTTATCCACTGTGCCACTTGGCTGCCCCTTGAGCTCCTTCTTCCTTCCTAACCATCTATAAATTACAGCATAATCTCAGGCATTGGATTATTTCCCACCTATTATCCCTGATACCCTGACACCTAGTCATAGAATGTAACAGTAAGAAGATTAACTCTTTAAAACCTGTATATATATATGCACCTATTGACTCGTATATATGCATGCATGTTTATATATTTTATGTGTATATATAAACACATGCATGTATGTGTGTATGTGTCCTCCAGTATTTCTGAAGATCTCAAATAAGACAAAGAAAAGGCAGAATATCAGAGGAGGCATTTACTGTAAATTCAATTTTTTTTAAATGTAGGAGGAGATGAAGTGATGTAGTAGCAATGATATTGGATTTGGTATTATAGGACATGAGTATCGAATCTCATCTCTTCCACTGACTTCTTACTTATATGTCCTTTAACTGTTGGGTGCCTCAGTTAACTCTTTGAAAAAAAAAAATGAGAGTGCTAGATTAGAGAATCTCTAAGGTTCCTTATAACTATAAAATCATGAACATGAAAGAATTATTTTCCTTTATTATTCTTTACCAATAAATTATTTCAAAATATAAACTAAGTGATTATTTGGTCGTTTACATTGAAATGATGGTGGCTAATTGGTCCTGTAGGTAGAGGGCTGGGCTTGGAGTCAAGAAGACTCATCTTCCTCAGCTCAAATCTTGCCTCAGATATTTACTAGCTGTGTGACCCTGGGCAAGTCATTTAACCAGGTTTGCCTCAGTTTCATCATCTATAAAATGAGCTAGAGAAGGGAATGGAAAACCATTCCAGTATCTTTGCCAAGAAAACCCCCAAATGTACTTGACAAAGGGTTGAACATAACTGAAAAATGATTGAACAATTATCCAAATAGGATACTACTTCAGATTTTATATGTAATATTAATGCTATATAAATCCAATCTTATGTCAGCAGAGTTTCAGAGGAGGATATTTTTATATTTCCATTTTAGAAGGGAAAATCATATGTTTGTAAATGAAATGCTAAATTTTACAAATATATAACTGGTAGATAATTTCCAAATTCAACCCTATATTCATATTTTCTGGGGTTTTACCCATATAACAAAAACTTTTATCATATCCATATAAAAATAAATTTTACCTATATAATAATAAATGATGTTAGAGAAAAAAAAAACAAAGGATTTTCAATGTCATGTTATAGCTTTGAGAAAGAAAGTTCATATTTAGAAAAAAATTTTAGGATTTCACCCAGGGAGTTGCCTAGAACGAATAAAGCCTCTGGGTATATCTTCTAAAAATAAGTTAAGTAGATTTTTAGCCATGTCTATTCCTGTAGAACCACAAAAGTGGTAAATCTCTAAAATTTCAAGACTTCAAAGCATTGTTGGAAATTGATTTGTAGTGTAAACTCCTATAAAACCTTTCATAAAGAAGGTATCCTCCCTCCACCTCCCCTTTCTTCTACAGGAAAAAAAAAAACCCTGCAAAAATTAATGCAAATCTTTACTCTATAGAAGTTAGAAAAAAGTAAAACTGGTCAACTGAATTTTAAAGTGACTGAGAATCCCTTAGTTAAATTCAGTTTAATCTATATGACAACAGAACAACTTTTCAAAAGAAAAATGTTCAATTGACTAGTATTTCGATAGTTTCTCTGAAAACTCTTCTTAGCTTAATTAAATGAACCCCCTGTACAAAAATAGCCTTCAACTGAGTCAGCTTTGGGATTATGCGAATGTTAATTTTGGGGATAGTCTATCATTTATTTCAATGTTTAACACGGACGATATAATATTTTGTCAAAAATTATCTCCAATTTTTATAGTTGTATTTTTTATTCTGAGCACATGTGCAGTTCAATAGATTTATTAATCAACCATTAGAAATGTGTTAAGATGTTAAAACACTCATGGCCTTTGTTCTATGTCAGTTGAGTTGGCTTAAGCTGACACATAGCTACAAGGCATGACCGATCAAAGTAATTAAAGTTCCAATCATGTACCTTTCTATGTTCAATGTCAATTCAGCTAGCCTTCACCTTGAGTCTCCAGGATTTTAATATTGTGTGTATGGGGTGGTGGGTATAAATAATATAGGAGTGTCATTCCCTTCGCTGCACTTAAGTATCTCTAAACATATCCACTATAAATTTTGTTTATGGAAGGTTTAAAGTTCTCTAAGACTAAAATATTGTAATAAAATAAAATAAAATATCTTAGCAAACCAGTAATTTCTATTTTCACCAAATTTGGGAACATGGTGGCCCAGAAATCTATAATTTGGATGCCCAATTAGTATAATGATCATATTTAGAATTTTAGCATTGTTGAACTGGAAGAAACTTAAGAGATCTTCCATTTCAAACCTGGATTCATTTAGGCTTGTCAATGTCTAAATAAATCGATCTTAACCTGGGATTTATGGGAGATTTCAGAGGGTCCATGGATTTGGATGCCAAATATAACATTTGTCTTCATAGGACTGTGTGTCCATGGAAGTGGGGAGGGTGGAGTGGCGTGGGGCAGGGCAGGGGAGAAAAGATCTGAGTTCCTGGTCTAATCAACAGAGATGATCACCAATAATCTTGAAAATATATGAGGACAGGTTTTTTAGACTGATTCTTAGAGACATAAATAAACCATTAGGCTAGAACCTGATTTTTCTTTTCTTTTTTTAAAGTATTCATTCATTTATTTATTTATTTATTTATTCATTTTTCATGTTAAACATTTGTATTTATATTTTTCTGTTACAGTCTCTATCCCTTCTTCCCTCCCTCCCCACCCCCTTCCCGAGGTGGCAAACTATCCGATATGGGTTATGCATATATGATCATGCAAAACATCATTATCATATTTGCCACTTAATGAAACAATGTGAAAAATAGCATGCTTCAGTCTGTTCCATTAATATCAGTTCTTTTTTTTTTTTTGGAGGTGGATAGTATATTTCATCAATATTCTTTTGGGATTGTCTTGGATTATTGTATAGTTGAGAATAGTCAAGTCATTCACAGTTCTTCATCATACAATATTGCTGTCTTTGTTTACAGTGTTCTCTTGGTTCTGCTCACTTTCCAGTACATCATTTCATACATGTCTTTCCAAGCTTTTTTGAAGTCATACTGTTTGTCATTTCTTACTGCACAGTAATATTCCATTACCATCATAGACAACAGTATGCCCAATTGATGGGCATTCCTTTGATTTCCAATTTTTAGTCACCACAAAAAGAGCTGCTATAAATATTTTTGTACAAATAGGTCTTTTTCTCTTTTTAGGGATGTCTTTGGGATATAAACCAAGTAGTAGTATTGCTGAATCAAAAGGTATGCATAATGCCAATGCCCTAGAACCTGATTTTTCAATAATTGAATAATCTACTGATTTGATGATCAATTGTTTTTGTTTTTTGTTTGTTTGTTTTTTTAGTGAGGTAATTGGGGTTAAGTGACTTGCCCAGGGTCACACAGCTAGTAAGTGTTAAGTGTCTGAGGCCGAATTTGAACTCAGGTACTCCTGACTCCAGAGCCAGTGCTCTATCCACTGCGCCACCTAGCTGCCCCTGATCAATTATTGATTAGAAAATTTAGCAAAGACATTTATATGGTTAAATATTACTATAATTGGAATCCTGTGGTCCACTTTATAATAATGAGCCACCCCAAATTTAGCTTGAATGAATCTCAATTTCTAGATTCATATTTGACAGTTTTCTAGTTTGGTAGTACTTTCCATAAGTTATGTTCTGTTGTTGAAGCTTTTGAGAATCCAAAAACATCCCTAGTCCACTCTGAGTCATCATAGTGTTCTGGTGAAGGTATCAAATGATATTACTCTTTTATAGTTCCTCTTTGGACAGTATCCCATTCTTTATATAATTTAAAGTAGTACAACTAACAGAATTTCTGGCCTTCTCAAGGAAATCTAAATCTCTTCTATTAGATCGTATCTTCCCTTGAGTTTTATCACTGCTATTGTTTTACTCTAATCTATTCCATAATTTCTACTTTATATTACTATAAATGGCTCTTTTCCCTCCTTGATCTTTATGCTCTTCAAACATTTGTACATATTTGTTTATATGTCATCTGGCAAAGCTCTCTATATTTAGTTCTTGAAATATTTCCTCATCCATCATCCCAGAGGAAGCCAGGGGATCCCCAAGGATAGGGATCTGCCCATGAACCCAAGAGTTTAAATATTGTTATTATAACAAATTAAAACCCCCTTTCTTGGGTTTCTTTTTGCTTTGAAAGCATATTTGCTCAATATGATTGCTACATATACTAACTTTGTGAGACTTTGAAAATAAAACCTTCTCATCAGTCAGTAAGTATTTATTAAGCATCTACTAGGTGTTCAGAAATTATACCAAATGCTGGGCACACAGAGATAAAAGTAAAACATTCCCTGCTTTTTAGAAACTCTAATAGAATTGTTTTTAGTATTCACAAGGAGACAGTATAGGTTAACTGTTCTTATATTTGCTGTTGGCAGTTATCTTTAGCTAAATAATATTTTTACATTTCCTGAATGGAAAATACCCATTGGATGCTGTGTTGGATCAAGTTAGAATCTATCAGAATTGCAAGTAGGGCAGGGCAACTACAGCTTTTTCCCAGGCTATTAAAATTTAGAAGGTATTGGCAGCATCTTAAATGCTTTAGGTGCATAGAAACAACTAAATTAAGCAAGACTCATTAGCCAAAAAAGGAAATTGTAAAATCAGTTTACCAGTGACTGCAACATACCTGGTCTTTGTGCTGCTGCTCTATGCTTCTCCACACCCCGCCCCCCACTCTGGCCTACCCAGCATTATTTATAACCAGCTTTATCAACACATTCTGCTATTTATCCTAAGGGTACACATCATTAGTTTCACTTCTGGGATATATAGACCTGTGAGATTCTTTGCTTGAAAGTACCTGTTAATTCAAGAGCTCATTTAAAAGTATCTTGATATCAGGAACCATGTTGCTAGTATGTAGAAGGCATCTAAAGTTTTAAATTTTACCTTGTAATGTCCCACAAATGCCATGTAGCCCTATAGTTTTAGAGTAATGCAAAAAATTACGAATTTACTGTTTTGCCTACTCCATTTTTCAACCACAGGGAGGTGTATCTTGAGGAGTCACTAATTTAAATTGTCATTTTTGGTCATCTTGAGCATTTAAACAACATTAGCTCACATTTGCATTACATTTTAAGCTTTACACAGCACTTTCTTCTTAACAGGTAGATAGGAGAAATATTATCATCCCACTTTTATAGTTGGGAGAGCAGAGGTTTAGAAAGATGCAGTTACTTTTTTGTGGACACATAACTCATAAATATACAAACTGAGGTTCAAAATCATTTCTACTTCTTCTAAATCCCAAACTAACTTTATCCTACTTCCTATAACTAAATAAAAATGTTCTTTGAAGTCATCTGACTAAGAAGGGAGTTTTAGTCATAACCAATACAGATACCACAGAGTGGCCAGTTGGGTTGAGTTTGAGTTCTTATTGATACTTGGCCAATGTCAACTGAGCCTATAATGTTCTTACTTCTCTCTCTCTCTCTCTCTCTCTCTCTCTCTCTCTCTCTCTCTCTCTCTCTCTCTCTCTCTCTCTCTCTCAGTAAATGAGACCTGGGAAAGACCTTAGTTTAAAAAGGCCAAGGTCTCCCACTGCATCTGGGACCATTGCCCATTATTCTGACCTTTGTCTTGCCTCTGGACTCTGATAACTCTGGAGGAAAGAGTGAGGCTAAGGATTTTGTGCAGCCCTGCCTAACAAATTCAATTTAGTTGCAAGTCAAGACATCACCCTCCTGATGTCATTGGTCATCTTTGAGAATGAAGGATGAACAACAGTCTATCTCTGGATCACACCTCCAGAGCACGGGTCTAGGTGGAGAAGTAGATGATACTATAAAAATAGTTTGAAAACATCTTTGGAGAAAGAACCTGTCCAGTGGAAGAAACTAGAATTCTATCCTTATTTCTGTTGGATTTACTGAGATCAGCAACTAGTTCTAGCTAGCTGCAGCCCTCATCATAATGGCACTGTATTGCAAAACGACAAGGAAATAGTGAGCAGAGGACGAATACAACATCAAAAACTAATCTTAGAAATGGTCCCTGATGAGATTCTTATTGGCCCTAACTGCATCCTGAGAGTGCTCCAATTCTTTCTGAGTATCCAGTGTGTATTTATTGGAAGTAGAATGACTCATTGAAATTCTGCACATGAGTTTGTACTTTCCCTTTTATAGGTATAACCTCACAGTCTTATCTCAAATTCAACATTCAGTACAACTTGTAGCAAATTTTGTTCTACCTGCTTGGTGCTAAAATCAGTGTACATCCAATCCTTAGAAAGGGGAAACCTGCCAAGTTTACTTAAATACTTTATAGACAGCATTGGGTCCTTTAGCTCTTAATAGGAGTTGAGAGAGAATGGCAGATTAGATTCTGACCCCTTTGACTTTAACTGTGATGGTAACTGTAATGTATTGTTCTCTTTTAACTAAGACATTGGGGAGATGGTAAGAAACATTTAACAGTGAAAATAAGATGCCATTTACCATGATTTTTCTTTTGGACCCCAAGTGTAAAAGAGTAACTTTGAAATCATAGAAGGAAGAAAACCATCTGTGAGCCCCTGCTAAGTTTGTCATTAACAGCAGGCTTAAGTTTCAATGGGGTAAGCTGTAACTTACTCTAACTATCCATACAAGTCCATGGATTTGCCTTTAAAATGGCAAAGTTGAGCAGATGCTCCTATGACTTCAACTTTTGGCTACACAATGGTCTGTGTGTGTAATTGCATATGTATGTACATACATAATATGTGCATGTGTTTGCATGTATGTACACAGATGTACAACCACATACATGTGATCGTATACTTATATACATACATGAGCATTGTGTATGCATATTGTATATTTACTATATGCATACATACCTATTTACACATTGAATCTTTGTCCATATGGTATAATAATTTACATACATATTTTAATTCTATGTAGTCTATATGTGCATATTATATTTTCTGAAAGATAAGCTCCTGGAAGATAAGAACAATGCCATCTTCATCTCTATCCCCCATATCTCCAGCACAATAACTTTCATGGTTTCAGGGTTCAATAAAATACCTGATGAAATAATAAAATGAAATGGCCATGCTATTTAGAATTGTGATAAAGCCAAAATCCAACTACACATGCTTATAAATTCATTACTACTATTCATTATCACAGTAGCTTTCAGTAATACCCAATACCCAGCTTTTGATGATACAAAGTATTATTTTCTCACACTAACCTGGTAAATCAGGAAGTTTAGATATTTTAGTCATTTGACTGATTGATGAGGAAATTAAGAATCAGAGAATTTAAGTGTTTTGACAAGGTACAGGATGAACTCTTTAAGTATTGGAACCAGGATTTGAATAACGATTTTTCTTGTCTCTAGGTCTAGGACTTTTTCAATTATTATTATGGGGAAAGGAGAGGGGAAATGGGAGGGAGGGAGGAAATATGGGTTGGAGACAACCAGTGGGAGGGGACAAGAGGAGAGGGGATAAGGGAAGGAAGGTAAGTGGGAAGGAGGGGAGGAAAGGAGAAAAAGAATAGAGGAGAAAAGTGGAGAGGAATCTAACAGAGCTATTACTAATACAAAGCTAATGGGTCTTTGTCTGTGGGCCAAGTTGGGCGGAAGGGAGAAGTGTTGTAGAAGTGGGATGTGTGACCTCCTGTAGTACCACCTCACTATTGCTTCTCTCTGGTTGCACATAGTTAGATTAAGCTATCCTCAATCCTGAGGGTGCCATGGTGGTTTGCAGACTTCAGGAGGACTCATGTAATAGGTTTGATGTGGGATGGAATTAGGGTGATCAGGTTGATCATGAGTCATCCCAAAGAATTACAAGACTCAATGACTCAGTTTCCCAAGTTTCATTGAAAGACTGTTCACCACAGGGAGAGAGCCAGAAAAATGGAAATGTATCTCTTGAATGGGGAAAGAAAAGACAGTTATATTTATATCATGGATAAACTGATTATCAGTCTCATTATAATAATCTCCACCTTAGTTAGGTATGGGGGAGGGTTTATCCTAATTTAGAGTTCCCTGGGGTCCTAGGCCAGCACCAAGGTAGGTACCTTTTTCTGTGGAGGTGTGATTTGGGGGTTTACTCATCATAAGGTGAACTGGGGACAAATTTGGCCTTTGCTGTGAATGTTACCTCAATTTGCCAAGGTCAAAGTGTCCCTGTATTTTTCATTCCCAGGCCTAGTTTCTGGGTATTAACATTTATCAATTAGGATTTCCAAAGCCTGTCTCTATTTGTTGTAGTTAGGGTCTCTGTGACCTGCCTCTTTATGTTCTTGTAATGGGTGGTGATTAATAGGGGTAATTAATAGGAGCCAGATCTCCAGGTACCAGTTAACAAGAACCTAGGCCCTGACTTGTATTGATGAAGGCCCAAGTCTTAAGTTATTCAGAACTGGGGTCTGTAAGTTATAGCCCCTCTTGGAGCTCAGATCTAAATTAGAGCTCTGGTCTTAGGTTTATCTGTTAACCTCTTTTTTCTCTTCTACATCAGGCTGACTTTCATCTAACCCTTGCAAGGGTTAGAATGGTTCTCCCTGGGAGGTAGCTATACTCCCAATGGGATTGTCCTAACTTGATCTCTCTATTAAATTTGCTCCAGGTCCAGGCTTAGATCAGTTATGACTCTGGCTGTAAACAAACTTGACACCCAGGAACCTCTTACCTAATGTAAGGTCTTTAAGAACAGGATTGGGACAAGGAGTGGAATAGAACATTAAAAATCTATGAAAGGGGGCTGCTAGGTGGCACAGTGGATAAAACACCAGCCCTGGATTCAGGAATACCTGAGTTCAAATCTGGCCTCAGACAGTTGACACTTACTAGCTGTGTGACCCTGGGCAAGTCACTTAACCCCCATTGCCCCGCAAAAACAAACAAACAAAAAAACAAACAAACAAAAAAATCTATGAGAAGCCTTGGGGCAGTTAGGTGGTACAGTGGATAAAGCACTAGGCATGGAGTCAAGAAGACCTGAGTTCAAATGTGGCCTCAGACCCTTACTATCTGTGTGACCCTGGGCAAATCACTTAATTCTGCCTCAGTTTCCTCATCTGTAAAATTAGCTGGAGAAGGAAATGGCAAACCACCCCAATATCTTTCCCAAGAAAACCCTAAATGGGGTTATGAAGAATGTAATATGACTGAACATCAACAATGAGGAGCCTTAGTTTTCCCAGGAATTTGTCACCAAAATGTCCATTTTCAAGACTAAAAGTAACTTAAGAAATTAATATGCAAGTTTACCAGATTCCCATGTAGAAGCTCCCTATTTTTTTTTTCCTAGCCTGAGTCCTCTAAAGCCTGGTAGAACTATTCCAGGAGGGGCAGCTAGGTGGTGCAGTGAATAGAGCACTGGCCTTGGATTCAGGAGGACCTGAGTTTAAATCCAGCCTCAGACACTTAACACTTAACACTTACTAGCTGTGTGACCCTTAGCAAGTCACTTAACCCCAGTTGCCCCACAAAAAAAAAAAAAAAGAACTAATCCAGGAGAGAACAAAAAAGAATTTGATTTGAAGATCATCAACTTCAGATTCTCCCTGGCATTCTTTAACACTGAGTATTGTTAGTTATCGGTTATTAAGTAACAGGAGAGGAGTCTGTCCTTGAGGAACTGGGCTGAAGTGACATGATAATAATATTGAATAATTGAATCATGGTTTTCCTTTATCATGGGAATATTTACTGCCTTGCCAAATTGTGGTGAGGAAAGCACTTTGTAAACTTTCTAGGATTAGGGAAAGGGAGTAGGTGGGTGAATGTCTTTAGTGTAAACAAATCCAGGGGAGAAAATTCCCTCAACCAAAGCAGGTAAGTACCCTCTCTACAACTGAGAGATTTGCCTAGAGCACTGAGGTTAAGTGAATTGCCTAGGGTAATAGAGCCAAGTATGAGTCAAACAAGAGACCTGAAATGATCTTTCTTGCCTCATCTGGCTCTTTCTCTATCTATGAGACAAAGCTGATGTTAATAAACTTGAGATCACATTTTATACATATTATAATTTCTCTACTACTACTACTACAGCCGCTACTTCTACATCCAGTGAGACAAATTCTTCAGTTTTAAGACAGATCTACCTAATACATGCAAAACAGATTCAACTCAACCTACACCAATTAAACCCCTATTACATACAGAAGCACTGTTTTAGACTTAGGGATACAAAGGGAAGAAAAAATAAGATAGCTTCTCCCTTTAAGTAACTTATCCTCTTTTGGGGTGGTGGCATTGAAGAGATGTAAAGACAAGTACATTCAAATTCTGTATAAGAAATAGAATTTAATTTTTTTTTGGGGGGGGGCAGGGCAATGAGGGTTAAGTGACTTGCCCAGGGTCACACAGCTAGTAAGTGTCAAGTGTCTGAGGCTGGATTTGAACTCAGGTCCTCCTGAATCCAGGGCCAGAGCTTTATCCACTGTGCCACCTAGCTGCCACCTAGAATTTAATTTTAAGAGATGGACAAAAAAATAACTAGAAGAGGAATCAGGAAAGGCCTCCTTTGGAATAGGTTTCCTGAACACTATGCATTTAAGGAAGACAGGAATTCTAAGGGGCTGAGAAGATGAAGTAAAATCTAATAAGAGGAAAAGCTTTTCTTCTTTTTTTTTTTAAAGTAATAAACATTTTTATTTATAGTTTTGGATTCTAATTTTTATCCCTCCTTCCCTCCCTCTCCTCCCTCCCTGAGGCCATAAGTAATCAGATATAGTTTACACATTTATGATTATGAAAAACATTACCATATTAGTCATTTTGTATAAGAAAATGAATGTAAGAAAAAATTAAAGAAAGTGAAAAATAGCATTCTTCAATCTGTGTTCAATCAATATCAGTTCTTTCTTTGGAGGTGGATAGTATGTTTCATCAATAGTCCTTTGGGATTATTTTGGATCATTGTACTATTGAGAATAGTTAAGTCTTTCATAGTTCTTCATCAAACAATATTGCTGTATCTGTGCACAATGTTCTCTTGGTTCTGCTCGCTTTACTATACATCAATTCATACAAGTCTTTCCAGGCCTTTTTGAAATCATCCTGCTTGTCATTTCTTATAGCAGAATGTATTATTCCATCAGCATCATTCCCCAGTTGATGGGCATTCCTTTCATTTTCAATTCTTAGCCACCACAGAAAGAGCTGCTAGAAATATTTTTGTACAAATAGGTCTTTTTCTCTTTTTGGAAATATATTTAGGATATAAACCTAGCAGTGGTATTGCTGGATCAAAGGGTATGCACAATTCTATAGCCTTTGGGGCATAGTTCCAAACTGTTCTCCATAACGGATTGATCTTTTCACAACTCCACAAACAGTAGCACCCCAGCTTTCCCATATCCCCTCCAACATCCAAGATTTTCCATTTTTGTTATATTTGCCACTCTGATAGGTGTGAGATGATACCTCAGAGTCCATTTAATTTGTATTTCACTGATCAATAATGATGTAGAGCATTTGTATTATAAAGCAGTAATTATCAAAACAATTTGGTACTGGCTAAGAAATAAAGAGATGGATTAGTGGAATAGAATAGGTCCAAATTACACTATATTAAATGATTATAGCAATCTAGTGTATGATAAACCCAAAGATCTAAACTTTTGGAACAAAAACTCATTATTTGACAAAAACTGCTGGGAAAACTGGAAAACAGTATGGCAGAAAATAGTTATAGACCAACATCTCATACTGTATACTAAAATAAGGTCAAAATGGGTACATGATTTACACATAAAGGATAATACCATAAGAAATTTAAGAGAATATGAAATCATTTATATGTCAGATTTATGGGCAGAGGAAGAATTTAGGACCAGGAAAGATATAGAGAGAATAGCTTTTTTGAAGGTACATGGGAGAAATTTGAGTTTCTCATAAGGAGAATATTTATTAAGACAGTTTTTAAGGAGTCTATTAGGATAAATCAAGTCCAAATAACTTTTTTTTTCTCAGTCATGTGTCTGTCTCAAAGAAAAGTATGTGAATTACCCAATTAATTTCTTACAGTTTCTACTGAATTTTGATTTAAGGTATCTTTAGCACATCATTTTTCCTTAGCTCTCAAGTTGTTTTTTTGGGGGGAGTGGAGGGGGTTAGTATATTAGTCTACAAACCCTCAAGGCCATAAATGGTGAAATACAGGGGAGAAAAAAACTGCCCACTTGCTCATAAAAATTAAAGGGCATTTGGCCAATTGCAGACAATTGTTTGTATAAGCCATGCATCCACCCACAGTATTTTGTAGGCTTAAAAAGGAAGGCCACACTTTGGAAAATGGCCCTATGTAAATGAATCTGTGAAAATCTGGCTTCTCTCTGTGTATGTACAAATAACATATTAATTGCCAGATTTTTTTCTAATGTCATGTAGAGAAAATTCAATATTATATGTAAATACAACGTATATTTAAAATAGATCCCAATATGTTATGTTGTGTTATATATTTCCAACATATGCCACTCAAAATTTACATAGTACAAAAAGAATACCCCTTAAACTAATTCCCCATCTCAAGGATGTCAGCATCTATAAAAAGGATAATGTTAACACAATTCTACTTAACACCATTTAACAGAAAGGTGCAGGTAGCAATGTCAGCCATCTGGAACTACCCATGGATAGTTGTAGATCACCCACCCATCTTCCACCTGTGGGGAGGAGAAAACATCTGTTTGAATTTTTGAAATGCTGCCAAATACATGATACATCAGGTAACATCAGGTTGCATCATATAATTGAAAACAGAGCCTATTATTGTATCCATGATGTACATACTTTTTAATTATCATGATGTTCTCACTTAAAAGGGACTTTTTGATATGATTTCCCAAACAGCAAACTTAAATGAACACACGCAGAAATATACACACATATACACACCTCTAATATTTAAAGAAAAGGAAGAATTCTACTATCCAGAAAACATTCATGGATGAACTTTATAATTTCTGGTTTGACTTGGATTATTCTTTTCATTTTTCTTTATCTCTACCTCATTAAAAAAAAAAAAACTATAACAAGGAAGGGAAAAGCACATTTTATGCCCTCTGAAGTATGTTTTACCACAACCTCTTGAATGCTACTTTAGTTTTCCTGGGGATACACTAAATCATATGACTATCAGGATACATTGTGATATTCCTTATGAAAGAATCATAAGATGTTAAGGCTTTAAAGATTTTCATGTACCCATTAATTTAACAGAGGGGAAGCAGAAACATAGATAAGTAGAATGATTTAGAAAAAGCTATGAGTAGTAATGCAGAATTCTCAAAGGAACCTATGAAATTCAATTTTAAATATTAATGACTAGATTAACAACATTGTTCTTGCGAAAATATATTTGAGGACATGTAATTCCATCAGAACAACATTATCAAGTAGTACGGTAAACACACTCAAGTGTCCACTTGCATCTCAGGTGACCATCTTATGTGCAACTTGTGTAGTGATTGGTGGAATGTTTTTTGATGGCACTAAGGTAGGTTTTGATTATAATATATTATTCATTTATTAAGAGATAGTGGTGGTCAGAGTAACCTAATACTTGCCATCAATTTTGGGTAAATTAAAGCACACAGAATTAGGTCAGCACGCCAACAAAATATTTACTCATCTGCCTATATTGGTAGCTAAATAGATGTTTATTAACAAGATAACTACTTATTTACAGAACTGTTCAGATACTGCTTGCTTAATTTATGTAAGCATCAAAGAAGTAATGTAATCAACATCAGAGCTCATTTAAACATTGAAAGTTTTAACTATGCAACTGAATTTATAGTAAGTAACTCATTTGGGATTCATTTGTGTTTTCATATTGATCCTAACATTCATTTTGGCAGCCATAAGACATAACTAGAGTGTTGTTTTTGTTCAGTTGTTTCAGTTGTGTCTAGCTCTCTGTGACCCTATTTGAGGTTTTCTTGCAAAGATACTTGGAAGGGTTGCCATTTACTTCTCCTGCTCATTTTACAGATGAGGAAACTGAGGCAAACAAGGTTAAGTGGCTTGCCCATGGTTACATAGCTACTAAATGTTTGAAAACAGATTTGAACTCGGGTTTCCTTGACCCCAATCCCTGAGCCCTATCCACTGAGTTACTTAGCTACCTCAACTAGAATATTATGTTCTTTTTTTTAAATCCAGCCTTTTAGGAGAAAGCTGCCAGCTTAGGCATAGCATAGCAACTACACATGACTAGCAACTTCCACGGTATAGCAACATGATTTGAGGATACCTTAAATATGCAGTGTTTAACTGATGTTGTTTCTAGATTGTTTTTCTTTAAAATCAATGCGACATTTTTAAGGAACTCCTAATGATAGTAATATTCTCAACATTTTGATATTTCATCTTTTATTTTTTTACACTTCATGATCCTTTCAACAGCCTGTTTTTAAAGATTTCCAAATATACTTTCTAAACAAATCATTTATATTATAAAAAGCCTTCAGTGCATTTTTCACAATTTTAAAATATTTTTCTGTAGCCATTTTACCTTCCCCCCCCTCTCTCTCTCTTTCTCTCTCTCTCTCTCTCTCTTTCATAGATTAACTGTGAAAAATCATAGTAGTAGTTTCTATCCCTGTCTGAAATACTGTTTTCTACATTAGTTGCCATGGTCATTATAGAATTCCAAGGAATCTTCTTTGGCATATGTTGGTTTCTTACAAATTATTGTAGAAATGTCTTTTCCTACTTTTACAACAGTATCATGGATATTCACTTCATTTATGTAAACAATCAATGTTACTTTCTAATATTTTCCAAAACATTAAAGGTATGAAGTATCAATATTTAATAGAAAATTACAAAGTTACAAAGTTCTCCTCACCAACATTTCAGCTTAGGCTAAAAATCAGTGTGACTTAATTTTCTTTGTATTATATGTGTTCAGTCTTTTCTTTTTTTTTTCTCCTTTAGCAAATGAACAGAGCATATCAGGAAAAGAGACAGGGTGCTATAATGTAATATGGGGAGCAAAAGTTCTGGGATTTAAGTCTTGGCTCTTAAGTTATTAGTTTTGTGAGCTATGAAAAAGATACAAAGGAAGACCACTCACTGAATAGGTCTCTTGTAGAATGAGTACTAGAGAAGATGGAAAAGAAAGAAGGCATATGGTGAATCCATGGAGGAATCTCCCACTTTGTTGAGACAATGGCAATGTTTAGTTATTCAGTTGTGTTCAACTTTTTAGTGACCCCATGGACTATACTGTAATATTGTACATGGGATTTTCTCGGCAAATGATACTGGAATGTTTGCCATTTCCTTTTTTAGTGGATTAAGGCAAACAGAGATTAAGTGACTTTCCCAGGATTACACAGCTAGTGAGTGTCTGAGGCTGGATTTGAATTCAGGTCTTCCTGACTCCAGGTCTAGTGCTTTATCCTAGGTGTCTCCTATTGAGAACATAGATTCACTGAAATACTGAAGTATAGAAGAAAAAGAATAATAGTCTCATAGATGATTTGGAATTGAAAGGGGTGTTAGAGTTTATAGAGTTCAACTATCTAATTTAACAGATGAGGAAATTGAAACCCAGAGAGGGTAAGTGACTTATTCAGGGTCACATGCCAATAAGTTTTCAATGCAGGATTTGAATTCAGTTCTTCATGACTATTTTCTCCCTGAAACTCAGTTCTTTGAAATTGAAATGATGATCTAAATGCAAAGATTTTATAAGAAAATTTCTTGATAAACTGAAAAGTGCTACATAAACATAAAATGGTAGCAGGAAGAGTCATGCTCTTTGTGTATGATAGAAAATTTAGGGATTATGTTAAAATTTTCAGTCAACCATTGGAACATTTATATTATTTTGAGCAAAATATATTTATGTGTTTATGCTAACTTAGTTATGGTTTGTGGTGCTTACATTTAGGCAAGTTGTTAACAGCCTCTGATTCAATTTTTGTATAAACAGGGTGAAGTGGCTAGCATATGTAACCCAATTGGAGATCCTCCAGAACCTCAAAGTGTATAAAGGATTCTAAACTGCCTGTATAAAAGAAAGTACATGTTAAAATGATGATTAATAGCTACCATCAAAACCAAGTCAAAATTTTTGTTCATAAGAATTTACATTCTTAAATATTATACATTTTTTCTTTTTAAAGGAGTATAAGATTATGACAATAGAATTAAACAGTAAATAGAATTAAGGTGATGAAATCAAATTAAGGATTATTTTGGAAAAAATTTTGTGCTTATATAATATGGGGATGATAATATCTCCCTGAGCATGTTGTAAGATCAAATCAGATAATTGTTGAGAAAGTCTTTTCAAATTATAAAGCATTATAGAAATATAGGTTGCTTTATGATACTATTAAACATTATTTGTCACTGTCATGGAGGAAATTCAGAAGTGTGTAGTTTAAAAATCTAAATGTGGGTCCTAATCTGTCTCCCCCAGGTTTTGGGGGGAAACTGGCTAAAATCCCTGATAAATTCACCAAGATTTTAGGCTTTTAAGGGTTTAATAAAAGATATAAGTTAGTGAAGAGAGAGAAAGAGTGAGAACAGATTCCTAATAGCATGGAAATCCTAGCTTTCCTAAGAGCCCATGTGAAGTCCTGCCACCAAGCCAATGTCTCGAACCAAAAGAGAAAGATCCTGTCCGCCAGCCTCAGCTTCCTACTTCCTGTCCTCCTCCCCAAAATGGGAAGTTCTTCAAGTTGATTGGTTGAGAGTGGTCTCCTGTTGATGTCACAGTCCATAGCCTCTGAGAACACACTCTCCTCAGGGTTGGCTAAATTTAAACTAGGTGGTTAACAGGGCAGGCCAGGTGTGGCTAAAATCTAATCACCTTTAAGTGGGTACTTAGTAGTTCCTCATTCACACTTAATTCAAACACTAAGTCAATCAAGTCAGACCCCTAGGCATCTGCTAAATTCCATTATTTTACCACATTCCCTGCTTTGTTTCTTTGAGGAACATGAAGTGTTTCCTTGACTAAACAGAAGATAATTCAGGTTGATGAAGGATTCCCTTACAGATTGTGAAGATATCCAGATGTTCCTCTTCATGGTTGGCACTTTAGTAATTGAAGAGCCCCCTAAATGAGATGTATCATTACTCAACAGAATTTCAATTAAACTATCTTAAAGGAAAAAACAAGTGGATGAAGAGTGCCTATTGTCCATAATATGTTATTCTATTGTATGGACAATATATAGAGCTCCTATACATGTGTATATATATATATGCATATATGTCAAAGACAAAATAGCAACATTGATCTTGACTCTGTTTTGAATAGAAACAGGTCAAGATCAGGCTTGATTTCCTTCAGGAAACTGTCAAGGTGTTTTCTCTCTTTTTTTTTTAACTTCTCATAGTATCTCCCTAAAAGCCCATCATTTAAATATAAATTTAATTTTTTAAAATTATTTTTTAATGTCTACTACTCATGAAATACAACAATCACTGAAGAAATGAGGATTATCCAAAGCGAAAGAGAGAGGTGCAGAGTGAATGTGAGAATTCTAAAATGCATTACAAATAAGGAGTAACAGAGGATACTATGTAGAAAATGACAGCTAAGAAATGCATTATTGAGTCTCATGATAAAAATGAGGAATAATTGTTTGACAGCCCATGGGTTTCATGGTATCTGCATCATGTAAAGAGAATGTGAGGGAAAGCCCTCATCATGATAGGCAAAAATTCTACCAAGTATTGAAATATATGGATTATATT
Source organism: Dromiciops gliroides (assembly GCF_019393635.1). Lineage (NCBI taxonomy): Eukaryota > Metazoa > Chordata > Mammalia > Microbiotheria > Microbiotheriidae > Dromiciops > Dromiciops gliroides. Next base: position 364,160,270 of record NC_057863.1, on the reverse strand, counting down.
GACTCAGGATGATTGGGCATTAATGGGATGTGATATATTGATTATTGGAGGGAATAATTACATTAGTAACATAATAGATCCATTGGGATTTCTTTTAGTATATTTGACCAAAATGCTTGAAAATATATATATTTTAGGGATGTCTAAAACAAGATAATATTCAACTACAAATTAGAAAGTGAATGTTTAAGTAAAAGAAATTTAAATCTGATGATTATTTGTTTATACCCACTATCATACAAGCAATTTAACTGGAATTAATATTGCTTATACATTTTTGTTTGTATAGAAAGAACTCCAGTTGCTATAACCATATTTGAATGCTAAACTTTTCAAATTCCAGTCAAATATAAATATACATATATATAGATATAGATATAGATAATCACAATAACAGTAATGATGAGGGTGATGATTCCAATTATTTCCTTATCTTGGAGACTCTGGAGGAAGTATAGCAAACACACATAAAATATTTTTTTTATAGTATATTAGCATCAAGGCAATCTAGACTTGTGATTTCTCTGGTGCTGAGAAATCCAAGGGAAGAAACTCCCTTTACTAAAGCAGGTGGTCAATTACTCAGGAATGTATAAAGTTGAAAGTTGAACCAATATGCTTAGTGTCACACAGTGAATATATCAAAGAGAAGACTTGAATCTCAGTCTTCTTGAATCTAAGACTATATCTCTACCTAGTACAGCACGTTGCTTCTTAACTGCAGCCGTTCAATCATTTTTTTCCTCAGTGGTATTCAACACTTTGTGACTCTATTTGCAGTTTTCTTGGAAAAGATACTGGACTAGTTTGCCATTTCCTTTTCCAGCTCATTTTACAGATAAGGAAATTTGAGGGAAACAGAGTTAAATGATTTGGCCAGGATCACACTGTTAATATCTAAGGTCATATTTGAACTCAGGTCTTCCTTGTCAACCTGAAAATTAATGAAACAATCAATGTAGGAGAAGTAAGGTCTTTAATCAGGGCAGAGGAGTTATAAATGAGTATTGCAAAGCATATTGCTAGGAATACCCAAAGATGGGGACCAAGGACAGGGTTTATATGGGGTAACAACAGAGGAGCTGTGAGACTGATTTTGGGAAAAGTAAGTTTCTCACAGATAGAAACTACTTAATGTAAATGAATCTTTTTTACATAATAACTTGAAGTCCAGGAAGTAAGCTTGGGAATCTTTGGGAGGGGATAGTTTGTTTAGGGGAGATCCATAAGTCAATCAAGAGTCTGGAATTGACAAAAATTGGTTAGCCCCAGGCAATTCATTGGCCTAGGAATGGAGAATAGGTGGGGATCAGTCAGTTTTCAGTAAATTGTCTTTATCATCCTCAACTCCAGGCTTGGCACTCTATCCACTTTGCTACCTAGTTGCAACTCCCCCCACCCCAAAACAAACAAACAGACAAACAAAATAAAACAAAAACAAACAAACAAAAAACTCTGCAATTGTACCTGGAAACATAACAAGGGTTAAGCTGCCAGTTTTTTTTTTTTCTGTGATCCACTCTACTTGTAAAGGTTTAGTGGAAAAAGCAAAGAAAGTCTAGAGGATTTGAGTAGCTCATTGAGCTATGAATTTCTTGTCAAAGTTTTTAACACCTCTGAGGCTCAGTTTCCTATTCTATAACATGGAATTACTACTTTATTGGTCTGAACATAAGCCCTTCCCCCAACAATTTCCAACATTCACAGCCCTCATTTAGAGGCCTCAAGCCAAAGGTTAAGAAATCAATTTAATTTTGGTGAGTACATCATTAGTCTCACTAAGTCAATTTTTAGGATTCAGTAATATTCTATGCCCTCCAGGGATCATCACCTTGCATGTTCTAATGACATTTTCTAACTTGCCTCTAATCGTAAGTTTCCAGGAGATAATAGGCTTCCCCCCACTCCCTTTTTTTTCCTACTACTGCTTCAGGTACGTGGACAGGGTATGTGTCTCGAGACACCTATTTTTACACAGTTCTTTCCTTATTAATCTGGTGAGCATATTTTCCTTATGCTTATACTGTTTAAATTTCTATTACAATTAAGTTTTACTCTATTATTTTTACAATTAAAAGAGAAGAACATTATATTAAATTTAGACTTCTAGAATAGTTAATGTTTGAAAATGTGTAAAATTCTATACATACTATTTCATATCCAATTATATTGTCAGACCCATAGACAGTCTGGTATAATCTTTAAAATACCAATATTCTTTCTATGAAATTTTGTTTTAAAATTGAGCTTGAAATATTAGGAAAATATGCAATATTTGTCAGGCTATCATCCTCTGGTCTTTAAGCATTTATCCATCATACTGCATGGGGTGAAGCAGGGTGTTGAGGGATAGAAAAAAGTGGTAAAGAGAAAGAAGCAACAGTGATCTTAAAAGGTTATATATCCTTTAAGTATCTTGTATGAAATCCTAATATATCATTCCCTGGTAGTATAATGAGAACTTCAACCTCAGGCTAGCACAGGGAAGGATACAATGACTCCCCCTCCCCCACAAGCTACACTTACAAAAGAAACATAGTAATGGACATAATGTGAAAAATATCAGGGAATACTCAAATATTTGCTATTCTGGCATAAACAACGGCCTGTGTCTCTCACTTTGCCTCTGTCTCTATGTCTCTCTCCTTCTGTCTCTATCTCCTGTCTTTCTCGCTATCTCCCTCTGTCACTGTCTCTGTCTCTTTCTCTGTCTCTTTTCTTTTTCCCTCCCCTCCAAATGCCAAGTGGGAAACCTTAGTCTCTTCTATTTAAGTATCCTATTATCAGGAAGTTCCAGGACAGGCAGGTTGCCAGTGTCTTTGGAGCTATTTACTACAGTCTCCTCTTTCACCTGCAATTTTCTTATACTATTGTCAAGGGGAAAATAGGTGGTGGTCCTTAGGTATTCCTCTTTAAAGAATTACAACTGTTGCACACAATCCAACTGGAACAAAGATGGTCTTTTATTTGGGCACCAGAGAGAAGTCAAAGACTTTGCCTCATGGGGAGAAGATGGCTTAGCAACATCTTTATCCTCCAATGGAAGAAAGGCCAAAGCTTTTATAAAGCATAGATAGGGTGACCACCTGGCAGTGGAAAGTTCCTTTTGGGGGTGGGAAAAGTTTGAATGAGGGGTGGGATGGGAAAGGCTTATGGAGTTATCTCTGTCCCCTGGCACCACCCCAGGTCTATAGAATTTTAACTCCCCTTACTTCTTAGGTGTGCTATCTACTTAGCAAAGCTAAACTTTAATAGTCCCTTAATTCCTCAATATGTCCTAACCTCCATGACACTATCTTTCATCATCTATCTGAAAATAACTATGTATGAACACATGTTTAAAAAAAGATATGTTAACTTACAAAAATGCACTGCTTAGTTGTGTGATGCTGAGTTTTCTTCCCTGGGGTTGTCTGCCTAATTTTGCCAGCTGAGTTCTAAGTTCTCAGAGACTCAGCTTTCTGACATCTATAAAGTGAGCAGGTTAGACTAAGATGTTATTAAAGATTCCTTCCAGCTCCACAATGCCGTGATTGCTATGCCATTGCATATAATTCTGCTCAGATGTGAAAGTGTTATTAGAAAACCTAAATTTTCCTAATCTTATTATCCATTTATCTGTTTGGTTCATAAGGTCACCACCCAGGCAGCTCTTCTAAATTGCATGAATAGGACCAAGGAGAAATAAACAACCTCAGAAGCTGACCAACAGCTGTAAAATGAGGGCAAATAGCATGCCACCCAAGACAGTTGATATTATAGTATTTTACAGATCTCCAAAGATATAAATCACATGATTCTTGATGGCCTTAGTCAGTATTTAATGGTTTTTATGGTCAAGAATTCTTCCTTTCATCTAATTAATTGTGCTTGCTTAAACTTAAACCAATTTTATTCCATTTAAGAGTATTAGGATGAACAAAAAACACCACCACCACCACCACCACAGCATCCTTTTAATACTTGACAACAATTTAAAAATGGGATTTTAGATTGATTTTCTTCAAACTAAACAATGTCTGTACCTTTTTGCTTTCATTCATTAAACTGACCTACCTTTCAGTCATTATCTTTAAATGAATAATACTAGGAGCTCTTCTAAAATCCTGTGCCAGTTGTTGATAGCTAACTTTTTACGTGTCATGGTCTTCCCTGGAAGTCTGGTGAAATATATGGACTCCACAGAATTATATTTATAAATGGACAATATAGAATATATAGGATTATCAACGAAAGTAATTATATTGAAATAGTTATAAAAATATTAAAAAAGAAAAACAAGTCCATGGACTGCAGGTTAAGAACCCTTACCCTAAAGTTTCTTTATGTCTCAAATAACTACAAAGACCCTAAATGAGAACAATGTTATCTTTTTTTTTTTTTTTTTAAGGCAGAGCAGCGAGGGTTAAGTGACTTGCCTAGAGTCACACAGCTAGTAAGTGTCAAGTGTCTGAGGTCAAATTTGAACTCAGGTCCTCCTGAATCCAGGGCTGGTGTTTTATCCACTGTGCCACCTAGCTTCCTCCAAGAACAATGTAGTCAACAAAAATCCCCCCCCCACTCCCCCCCCACCTTGCCCCCTGATTAGATTGGGGTCTCCTGGAGGGTAGAGATTGTCTTTTGCCTTACTTTGTTTCCCTAGCCCTTAGCACAATGCCTGGCACATAGTCAGTACAAAGAAATATTTATTGACTGTAATGCGGTCTGCTTATGAAGTTATCTGTTAACAGTTTTCTTCCCCCAAATTATCTCTTGACAGTCCCTCCCCTTCCTATCCCATCTTTTTTTTTTTTTTAAGGAGGGAGAGGAAAAGATTTTCTTTGGTCTTTTTCCTTAAGTTTTTCAATATATTTTCTTGTTATATTTTATTTTAGTTAATTCTTTTCTTGTTTTACCTTTTCTAACCTGCCCCAACACAACCATGTTGTTTCTTAGTATCCAGATTCAGTAATCTTCCTGTTGTGATTTTTAAAATTGTTCTATGCATTTGTTAACAATTCAGGTACTACTTTTTTGGGGCGTCTGGCTACACATCCTTTTCTTCTGACATGTACCATGCAAAATGAATGGTACAGCATGGCACGCTCTGGTATGATCACCCTTTTTAACTCTCCAAATCTTATTGCTAGGGGTGCTGAATTGAATCTAAAAAGACCTGGAATACTTCTACATCCCTTTCTTACTTGTACTTTCTTCCTATTATCTGGGATTTTCTTTTCTTGATTTTTATTACTGACTTCTTCCATTTTCACAGGACATTTTCTCTTATTTAGAAATTTTTCCCTGTTTGTCTACAAAATGACCTTCCAAATTTAAGTCCTTCATCAATGATTTCTTTTGATAAGTATCAAATCTTAAGAGAATACTGCTCAAGGAGCAGCTAGGTGGCGCAGTGGATAGAGCACGGGCCCTGGAGTCAGGAGTACCTGAGTTCAAATCCAGCCTCAGACACTTAACACACACTTACTAGCTGTGTGACCCTGGGCAAGTCACTTAACCCCAATTGCCTCACTAAAAAAAACAAAACAAAAACAAAAGAGAATACTGCTCAAATTGTTTAATATATTATCTACATTAAAAAGTGACTTACTTTAAAAAATGTACCTTTTGATAGATCTTCTATAGACATATGAGTGTTAAAATTCCTTATCATTGTAAAGTCATGAGTCAGCCATTAAGTAAGTGCTTAGTAAGCTATAGTCATGATTCTAAGTGCTAGGGTTTCAAGGAAGGACTCCAGAACAGAACTCTATCCCTCAAGGAGGGCATTTACGAAAGAAGATCCTGACCACATTAAAAGAGGCTCATTTATCTTTGATAATTAAATTTGTTCATTTACAAATGTCAACATAGTATGTATAGATGGAATTGCCCATTTCTTTCAATTATTTAAACATTTGGTATATTTAACAGGCAGCTCTGTTGATTAATGACTTTTGGCCAAAAGCAAGTGAATTTCTGATCTGAGCAAGTAGGCCAGTTCTGTAGAATGAAAACCAATGCTTCATGATTGAAGGAAATTTACAGACCAGTTATAATTAATTGATTAACACAGCTTAGTTTTTACCAATTAATTTAGACATACACTACAATCTGAGAAAAGTTTAGCTTTGTTTTTTTAAATTGCAATTTGTATGAAAAGGGATCTGTGCATATTGGATGTAGGGTTCCCTTGGATCATAAATTGCTTACTTTCGGTCTTAGGAAATCAGAACTTATAAAAAAACATTTGCTCTACTTCTCTAATTTCTTTAGTAAATCTTTTAAAGATTTTAAATTTACTGACTTTGTATATTGTAATAGCTTCCAACATTTGCCAACTCATTTTAGGGTTGTTATTTTATTTCCTTGTCCCCCACTCTCAGGTGTCTACTCCTTGATTCTAACAAGTAGTATAGATGATTGAATATTAAATATATTTAGTTTCCTTGATTTCCTACTTTCCACAGTATTCAAAGGGGAATCAACTTTTTTTTAAATTCACTGTTCTTTCTCTATTAGGTCTTTATGAAAACTTTTAAAGAATATTTCAGACTGTTTTTGACAGGCATTTTAATTGGTTTTAAATTTTTCAAGTTAAAAACCCAAAATCAGACATCCTATTTATTACATCAGTTTAGGTTTCATAAGGCCTTCTGTTCAGGATCAATACATTGGCTTTTTTTTTTAATATGTGACACTTGAATAAATGAAACAATAAATTCTGTATTGTATTAGATTTTCTGGAAGGTAATCAGTTTTAATTGGAACAATAGCTGCAGTGAATGCTGTGGTGCAAACCTCTTCCTGGAGTTCATAGTATTGTGAAAAATCTGCCCCCAAATCTTCAAAGCTGTAATATTTTCACACAGGGTAATTCATATTGCACCAGGAATCAAGGATCAACAAGAAAATCTAACAATCACATAATGCCATTCCATGGACATGTTTGTTTTAAGCTAATTAGTCATGGCTGTACTCCTGAAATCACTTGTCTGGTTTGCCTCTCTCTTTAACCAATGAGTGAAAGATGCACAAATAACCCCACATATTTTTCTTCTTTTTTCCAACCAAAGTCAAATGCATCATTTATATTTGTGAGAAATACCTAAGTAACATCCCCAAAAAAGGAGTTCAAAATAATTGGCTAAGGGGGCAGCTACGTGGCATAGTGATTAAAGCACCTGCCCTGGATTCAGGAGTACCTGAGTTCAAATCCGGTCTCAGACACTTGACACTTACTAGCTGTGTGACCCCGGGCAAGTCACTTAACCCCCATTGCCTGCAAAAAAAAAAAAAAAGAAATTAAAAATAATTGGCTAAGAAGGACTCGATCCCCTTCCAAATATAGCATATTAACACAAAACTCATTAGTATAAAGCCAGAATTGAATATTAACATGATTTTACATTGATGGTACTAAATTATACTCCTAATAGAGGTTTATTTGCATTTCCTGATTGAGACTTAGGATAGGGAAAGTGTCTGGACCTGAATATTCATATGTATAGGGAAGTTCTAGATAATGAAACTTCTACCTATATGAATCTTCACTTTCTTAGCAACTTAGAGGCATAGAGAGTTACCTAGAACATTAAGAGGTTGTGACTTGCCTGGTCACATAGCCAGTCTATATGACATATAAGAATTGAACTTAGGTCTTCCTGACTCAAGACCACCATTCTATTTAATCATATTCATAATTTCCTTCCTTCTTTACTTTTGCTCCCTCATATATTAATGAAAACAGGGACCTGAAGAAGAGTTTCAAATGAGGAAAGAGTCCCAAAATGAGGAAGAGAATTGAAAAAAATGCTCAGCAAATTAGTCTAAAATATCTAATGAGTGGTTGCCATTAAATTAGAAGCTTTAGCAAGAGTTTAGACTTTTAAGCATTTATTAAGGATTATAAGAATTTGGTGAAGAGAGAGAGAGAAAGGCCTAGATTCAGCTGTCTATCTCGAGGAGATAGCGTCTCCTGATCTGCTCTCCATGAGAGTCCTGACAAAAGAGAGAGAACCACACCTCCTTGATCCCACAAGCCTCCTGTGAAACTGGGAACATCCCATCCACTTGCACACACAGCTCCAAGCTATGTAGCTTCGGTAGCTTTGATAGACAGTACTCAAGAGCAAATGTCATTTCCTGACACCAAGGAAAAGCTGCATGGCTTTCCCTCAGACTCCTTCTCCTCATGGTGGAGCTTTCCTACAGTAACTCTCCAGCAGGTGGCATCACTCCAGTTGTTACAGAGTGAGTGCAAGAGAGGAGTTGAAGATATCATTGAAATTTTGAGCTTAAGTGACAGACCAGGATTTCCTCCCCCATCTTTCAGATGGGGAAACTTTATCTCAAAGAGATTAAGTAACTACCCATAGTCATATAGCCACTGAGTATCAAAGGTGGCATGTGAACACAGGTCACTCTTGTCGTTCAACCGAGCTCTCTTTCTACCACACTAAATTCAACATTGTGGATTATAAGAGTAAAGATTAGACTTATTTAATATCACATACTATATTATAATTTCATGTGATCATTGAAAAATCAATTATTTCCAAGGTTTGGGTATATCAAATAAAGCTCTTCTGCATTTTACTAGCTTCTGTGGCTGAACAATTAGGCAGCTGGTAGCCACTTTTCTGGTGGCCAGCCAGGCTGATCCTAAAACAACAGACAAACAAACCATCACCAGGCCTTGTATTGCTGGCTTGGTAAAACTTTTTTGAGCTAGCACTCACACTTCTGGCATAGCTTCAAGAACTCAGGGTCACCTCATTATTCTGAAGTTACTGACTGAGAGTTTCAAGTATTTTTCTCATGCATATTCCAAAAGCATTTGTTTATTCCATGGCAGTGGCTTAGGTAACAGAAGAATTTTGTTTACTTGATTCCTATGATTTATTCTATAGGAAAGGTAGAAAGACTGGTATTGTTACCCTTGCTTTACAAATGGGTAACTAGAAGCACGTAGCAATTATTTAACTTGTGTAAGACCACAGGATGCATTGTCACAACAAGGTTTTGATTGAATGAATTGGGGTGGGGGGGGGAGAAGAAGAAGAAGAAGAAGAAGAAGAAGAAGAAGAAGAAGAAGAAGAAGAAGAAGGAAGAAGGAAGAAGGAAGAAGAAGGAAGAGGAAAATGAAGAAAGGAAAGAAGGAGTGAGGCAGGCAGGGAGGAAAGAAATGGGGAAAGAAGGAATGAAGGAGGGAGGGAGGAGAAAAGAAGGAAGAAAAGAATAAAGGTAGAAGAACAGAAAGGGAGGGGGGAATCTGTTTTTCCTGTTCTGTTCTTTCATCTATGCTAACGGATGCTAATTTCCATCTAATGGAAATTTCTAATAGTCTTCCTTCTTTAGTAAGTTACAAAGTCTTGTTATTTCTTTATTTGAATTATTTCTTTTAGTTTCTCTTGATTTCCACCGCTGACACCACATTGGTCTAAACCCTCAAATTTAATAATTTAATTAGTTTAACTAATTAAACTTTTTTGTGTGTTTGTTTTGTTTTTGCAGGGCAATGAGGGTTAAGTGACTTGCCCAGGGTCACACAGCTAGTGTCTGAGGCTGGATTTGAACTCAAGTCCTCCTGAATCTAGGGTGGGTGCTTTATCTACTGTACCACCTAGCTGCCCCTAACTAATTAAACTTTTTAAAGGACTCCTGATTCTAGTCAGTCCCCTGTGCAATCTACCTCTAGTCCAGTATTAGATTAGTCTCCCTTAAACATAATGTTTAAGCATACTCTCCTTTAAGTGTAATGTTTCTAATGTCCTTCTGTATGTTGTAACAATTGGAGTGACGCCACCCGCTGGAGAGATACTGTAGGAAAGCTCTGCCATGAGGAGAAGGTGTCTGAGGGCAAGACATGTGGCTTGGAAGGTCAGTTCCTTGGCGTCAGGAAGTGCCATTTGATGTTTGGGACAAAGAAGGGGAGAGACTCTCTCTCTTTTGTCAGGACCTCATGGGGAGTGGTACAAAAATGCTCCCTGAGATAGATAGATGTAGGCATCTAGACCTCTTTCTCTCTCCTCACCAAATTCTTATGCTCCTTAATAAAAGCTTAAAAGTCTAAACTCTTGCTAAAGCTTCTAATTTATTGGGGACAACTCATTAGATTTTTACACAGTATAGCTAAGATTTTAGCCACCTCACAGACAGCAACCATTCAGATGGTAACCACGTAGTATTCAATGTTTATATGTATGTTTACTTATTTATTATTTGGTTACTTAGTTATTCCTTATTTTCTATTCTTCCTAATATAAATTTAAAAAGGCATTTGATCAATTCTGAAACAATTCATTTCAGGGACATAAACTCAGCTTATTTCTTTATTCTATTTTTGTCAAAAGTCACCACCATCCTTTTACCAAGGGTTTTAAGTCATCCTCAACTCTTCATATTCCTCCACCACTTCTATACACAATCATTTGCCAAATCTTATTGACTCTACTTCTACACTCTCTTATTTTTTTATTTTTTATTTACTTTTTCACTCATTTATCTATTTACTAATTCATTCATTCATTCATTCATTCATTCATTTATGTATTTATTTTGTGGGGCAATGAGGGTTGAGTGACTTGCCCAGGGTCACACACCTAGTAAGTGTCAAGTGTCTGAGGTCGGATTTGAACTGAAGTCCTCCTGAATCCAGGGCCTGTGCCACCTACATGCCCCAATCATATTACTTCTTTGTTCAAATAACCACTGACCAACTACTACTGAAGGACAGTCAAGTCCAAGAGACCAGGGAATACCAGTGCCCTCAAAGGTACTAGGGTGTTCGTTCTGCTGACAGGTTAGTATCTGAAGCTTTCATGCAAGATCTTGACTTTAGTGGAGAATGAGTTAATAAGCTCTACCAGCTGCCCCCCAGCCCCTATAAGGTAGGCAATTCACAATAGCTGAAGTAGCAAGGAATCCTGAGGAAGAGATAAGAGGTTTGTGCCAGGTTGCTGGTTGAGCTAGGACACAACTACCACCTTCCCTCCGACCTGGATGGAGACATTCTTGAGCCCAAGATCCCTGGGAATAGCAACATAATTCTTCCCCCTACATACACACCCTCAATGCCACCAGCAGCCTTGTTTCCTGAATAGAATCAACCGTTGTGACATGCTACCTGCCAAGTACTGCTGCAGGTTATTAAATCTCTGCCTTGATGAGGAGGATGCTCTCAGAAAAATCTGGAAGGACTTAAATGAATTGATGGAAAGTTAAGTGAGCAGAACCAGGCAAACATTGCACACAGCAAGAGCAATATTGTATGATGATCAACTGTGAATGACTTAGCTATTCTCAGCAATATAATAATCCAAGACAATTCTTAAAGACATGATGAAAAATGTTATCCATCCCCAGAAAAAGAACTGATGTGTGAAGGAAGATCAAAGTATACTTATTTTTTTAACTCTATTGTTCTCGGGTTGTCTGTTTTTGGTCTGTGTTTTCTTTCACTATATGACTAATATGAAAATATATTTTGCATGACTGCACATGTATAACCTATATCAAATTGTTTGCCTTCTCAATGACGGGGGGAGAAGAGGGAGGAAGAGATTTTGTAACTCAATTAAAAACAAAAACAAACAAATGGGGCAGTTAGGTGGCACAGTAGATAAAGAACTGGCCTTGGATTCAGAAGGACCTGAGTTCGAATCTGGACTCAAACACTTGACACTTGTTAGCTATGTGACCTTGGGCAAGTCACTTAACCCACATTGCCCCCCCCCCCAAAAAAAAAAGTTAAAAATTGGTCTGACATACAATTGGGAGAAATAAAATACTCAATAGTTAAAAAAAACAAACAAAAAACCAAACAACACTTTTGTGGCAACAGTCATAGCTACTGAAGACCTGGGCAAAATAGGTTGTTACCAACAAAGGCATTTGGAATTAACAAATGCTTCAATGTCAGAAATAGTTACAGTTTTATCAGTGAAAATGACATTTAAAATAAGATGCCTTACAATCTACATCACCACAGTACACAAAGGATCATGCATCTTTCTGTTTGGCTTGCAACTGAAACCTCAACCTCCTATATGTGTTTTCTCCCCACATTCGAAAACAAGTTTATTGAGAACAAAGGCGGTCTCGCTTTTTTCTTTGCATCCCTACTGCTTGGTATAGTGCTTTGCATTAAACTAAGTAATTAATACATGGGCTTTTTAAAGTTCATGCAAGAAATTTCAGTGCTCCCTGTTTTATTGCATTTTATCCTAAAATAAAATATAAACTCCTCTGTTTAATCCCTTTACAATTTGTCCCCAGCCTTCCTTTAGAGTCTCATTTCACATCACTTCCCCATATTCATTCTACATTGTAGTCAAACTGACCATCTTGCTCTTCTATATATAGCTTACAACCTCTCACCTCCATGCCTTTGCACAGTCTATTTATGTAATATATGAGTGCTTTCCCTTCTAACTTCCTATTCTAGGAATCCCTAGTCATCCTTAAGGTTCATCTCAAGTGCCACCTCCACACAAAGCCTTTCTGATCCCTTCTCCATTCCTCAGCTGTTAATGCCCTCCTCCACCCCACCCTGCCATTTCTTTCCATTTGCTTTACACTGAACATTTATTCATATCAGAGAATCAATAAACATGAATTTGTACCAGGTTTTTGAAGGTGTAGAAATGTAGTTATGTTGGATTAGGAAAATAACTTGTACATATATTGATAAATACAAAATAAAACAAATACAAAGTAATTATATGGGGTTGTGGGTGTCATGGGAGGATTATGGGCCCCGGTCACCCCAACAATTCTCTGGGGGGTTCAAGGAACTTTTTTCTTGAAACCTCATGGTTTTCCCTTGAAATCAAATAGGCCTCTCCTTGAACACAATCAAGGACACACACACACACACACACACACAAACACGCACGCACCTAACAGAGATAAGCAGCACAGATCAAACTGAGCATGCTCCAGCACCATCACCCTACATTCCAGTCATCCTAAGCATCTGGATGAGGTAATCCAGGAGAAGACCACCTGGAACCTCCCATCAGCAGACTGCTTAGACCCATCAGGACAACGTTGACACCCACCACCAGATCACTCACAAGGGATTCTTCCTACCCCAGCGCAACGCGGGAAGACCACCAGCCCCTCACGCAATAAGAGACTCTTACCCACCCCATCTAAACCCTATAAAATGGCACCCCACAAGTTAGCTGGGGAGGAAAGCGTTTTGTTCTGGCAAAACCTTCCTCCCGGCCGGTTCCTCTTGTACCCCAATAAACCTATTCTCTTATTCCTAATTAGGTCTTGTGCGAGAGTGTAATTCTTTACAGAGGAATCCTAAGGACCCACGTGATTTCTCCTATCGGTTTCTCCCCCATATCATGGGGGTAGGGGGCTAGTAGCTAGAGTGATCTGGAAAGGCATCAAATAGAAGATGATGCGTGAGCTAAACCAAAGGAAACAAAGATTCTGAAACATTATGGCAAAGCTATTTTGGTTGCCAATCAACAAATTTTGATTTTTGATTAAATATAGGTGGTGAGGGAAAAGGAAAATTCCAGGATCTTGTTGAGTTTTTAACTTTTAAAAATGGAAGGATCATGTTGCTATCCCTATCAAAATGTCATGGGGTGCAAAGTACCCCAGAAATTCTCTGGGGCACATCAAGGAATCTTCTCCTTGAGGAACTAAACCAGAGGACAGATACGCCTAGAGATATAAGCAGAACAAAATCGGACTGAGCTAGTTTCAGAATCTCTATTCTACATTCTGATCTTCCTTACCCCTAGGGAGATAAATTTGGGTGTGGCTGTGGCCTTTGTGTCCTGAAGAGAGATCCCTAGCCACCCCTCACCCAATTCCTCCAGCCAACACCAGTGGTGGATGGTCCTCCCTCACTAAAGGAACTTTCCACAGGCAGATGGTCCACCCCCATCAATCCTCTATAAAAGTACCTGCCAGTCTCCTGCTTGAGGAGATTGGTACCTCTGAAGCAGGTGATTTGTGCCTATCTCCCCATGAGAAATCCAAGGATTTCTTTCATGGTTTCCCTTCCCCCTCCTTCCCTTCCCTTGCCCCTAAATAAACTACCATCTTATTTTAACTACTTTTGTGTGCCAGAGGGTATAATTCTTTAGAGGAATTCCTAAGAATTCCACCCCATACCCCATTTCCTTCCATTACAAAAATGATGCAGTTTTCAGTGATAATAGAATCTGAGACGTGATCTTCTCTGTCTCTGGCTTAGTTAAAGTAGAATTCAAGATAATGGGATTTAAAGAAGTCAATGAAATAGACATGGGTGTGTTAAAATGGTCACCAACAAGAACATGGAAATATTACTCATTCCAACAATTTACTCATGCTAGTTCTAGCTAATCTAGACTACTAGTAGTTTTCTAATATATCATTCATGTACAGCTAGGTGGTACAGTGTATAGAGCTTCACTCCTGTACTTAGAAGGACCTGAGTTCAAATTTGACCTCACACACTTCCTAGCTAAATGACCCTGGGCAAATTGCATATCCCTGTTTGTTTCAGTTCCTCATATATAAACAGAGCTGGAGAAAGAAATGTCAAGCTATTCTAGTATTTTTGCCAAGAAAACCCCAAATGGAGTCACAAAGAATTGAATATAAGTGGAAAACAACCCAACGATAATAATGACAAAAATGCCTTCCTCTATTTCTTCCATAAATGAGCACTAGGTTTATTACATTCTATTCCAACCAGTTCAATTCAATGCAACAAGTATATTATTAAATGCCTAATACAAGCTATTCAATATGCTAGGTGCTGGGAATATGAAGACAAAAGCAAGAGAGTGCCTTTCCTCAAGTAGTTTATAATCTGTGGGAGGTAAGAGGAAAAGTGTGGGAAGGAAAATAAGTAACATATATATAATTCGAGGTAGATACATATACAAAATAGATACATAGCAATTTTGGGGTGGGTTGATTAGTAAAGGTTTCATGTAGGGGGCAGTATTTGTGGTGAAGCCTGAGAGATTCCAAAAGATGAAGGTGAGGAGAGAGATCATCCCAACCGTTGGGGTGAGGCTATGCACAATACAGAAATGGGCTCAGTCGTATAGAGATTATGAAGGAACATTTAATAGGCTAGTTGGGATGAATTATAGAATGCATAAGGAAGAAAGGGAGAGAAAGAAAGGAAAGAGGGGGAAAAGAAACAAGCATTTATTAAGTACCTATTATATTCCAGGCACTATGCTAAGTGCTTTACAATGTTGGGTAGCAACACATAATTAGCCTGAAAAGATAATTTGGATACTTTATGTAGTTTTAAATACCTAACAAAAAAGTTTGAGCTCTATCACAGGAATAGGGAGCCACTGAAACTAATTTCTCAATTGAACAATATTCTATTCCATGGAGACTCCTTGTCCATGTCTGTTCTGACACTGGAAAGAAGGGAAATCATTTTCTCTCACAGAGAGGTGCTAAATGAAACACCCTAAAAGAGGTGCAGAAGAATTTGAAGGATTAAAAATAGATTCAGTCTGTGAGCATCTTCTTCCTTCTGTTTATTTTTTTCCTTGAATTGTGCTTGGCATTATTTGGCCATCAATTTTTCTTTGGGGTAACAGGGAAATCAAAAATGTATTCTACATAAATAAAGGGGAAAGTGTAAAAAGAAAAAGAGGAAGTGAAAATGTGGTTTAGGCATAGTATCATAAGCTTGTTTGTTTGTGAGATGTCGAGGCTTTGTAATTCAGGAAGCTTATTGTGATGTATTAATTAACTGAAACAGGAAGGCATTGTGCCCAAACAGTGCATACATTGCTAGGGTGCAGTTTGCTACAAGGGGCTAAGTAGGCGATTGTGTTGTGAAACCACAATGAAAGAAAGGACTCAGGCAGAAAACAGCTTTCTGAAAATTGCACCTTTTGATGTGTTGGTGACATGAAATTGATGGAGTTAGGTGGAATAATGGCTTTAAATATTAATCTTCCCTCTCTAGAGACATGCAGTATCTTGAGATGCTCATTAGGTCTCAAATGGAAAAGAATTTCTTCGTGCCCATTTATTCTCTATCACAAAACCACTAACCATTCTTGATACATATTAATCTGCTTGGGAGTTTTCCAAAGCTACTAAAACAAGGGAGGTTGTTGGTCAGAATTTGCCGCCTGGGCTCTAGGAGAATGGACCCTGTGAGCTTCGGTGTTAGGCAAAGGCTACAGGATCCATGTTCTGACAGCTCGAACTGCATTTAATTTCATTTCAAAAGCAAGGCTTTGAGGTTCCAGCGACCAACCTCCTCCTTCCTACCTTGCAGCCAAAAGCTTTCTTTCAGGACGACGGCTGTGATTCCAGGTTCCTGGGGTGTTTCTGATGTCACGGCTTTGAGAGGAATGGTACCACAAATCTCTTAATGCAGAGACATAAAAGGGATGCATTTTCCACTTGTGTGCATATATTAGTAGTAGCCAAGATTTTTCAGAACAGCACCATGGCAAATTGGTATTTGTTTATTTTTAATGCCTTCCCAGGGAATTAGATTTTTCTTTGTATTTTGCAACATTTACAAGAAAGGTATATGTGTGCACATGGCCTTTCTGGGTGTAATAAAGATCATACAGTGGCAAAGTAAGCTAACATACCATCAAAACAACAACAATAAATGCCAATGAATGACTCTCAAAGTGTATTCTCTACTTTAGTTATAATTAAGAATGGAAACTGGATTTGGATAATCTTAGCAAACATATACATATATAGGCACATTTTCATATATAGATTTCTCTATATATGTAATAAGGAATGGATATAGAGGAGTATCATCATGCTCTATCATGAGGTTCTGCAGGTAGAAAAAGTTGACTTTTGTCCCCACAATCAGCCTTTACAGAGACCAAATATAATCTTTTATGATTAAATTGCATGGCCTCTTTCATTTCTCCAGCATCCTTCACCTCTTTATGGCATTTTACATAGAGTGAACCACTCCCACCACAATATCCCCCTTGACTTCTATAATGCTGCTTTCTCCTCCCCACCTTTGCCTCCTTTTTCAGTACCTCTTATATGTCTCCTTTGCTGTCCTATTCTTCTTCAGTACCTTAAATGTGGGTGCCTGCCAAGATGCAGTCCTTGGCATTCTCATGTTTTCTGTCCATGCTTTCTATACTGACATAGTACAAAAGTCAAAGCCCTGGATTTGTTTTAGGTAGATCTGGGTTGGAAAAGGAATTCAAGATCCTCTCTATATAGCTATGAGCAATGCATCAAATGCTCTCTAGGTCTCATTTTCTTAAGGATTTAAACTGCATGACCTCTAAATTCCTTTTTTATTACCTCCCATTGTTTCTTTCTTTCTTTTTTTTTTTTTTTTTTAGTGAGGCAATTGGGGTTAAGTGACTTGCCCAGGGTCACTCAGCTAGTAAGTGTTAAGTGACTGAGGCCGGATTTGAACTCAGGTACTCCTGACTCTAGGGCCGGTGCTCTATCCATTGCGCCACCTAGCTGCCCCACCATTGTTTCTATTATCACATCTCTACAGATGTCCAAATGTATATCTCTGTCAAATCTCTCAGCCCTCTAGTCCTAAATCTCCAACTGCCTGTTGTATATCTCTATATAAATGTGCTACTTGCAACTCAAAATCAACAGACCTAAAACTGAACTCATCTTCCCTCCAAAGACTTGCACTTCCCCCCCAAAAATCTATTTCTGTTTATGGCACCATAATCCAGCTAATCTTCTGTAATAAAAATCTGGTAGTCATCTTTGACTCTTCCCTCTATTTCACCCCATACATCTAATCAACTTCTGAAGCTTATTGATATTACATCTACACCTTGCCTGTTCTTCCTTTCCATTCCTATTCTCTTCCTATTTTGAAAAGAAAATCTTTTCAGTTTGTTGATATCATCATCATCATCACCACCACCACCACCATCAGACAGCTAAATGGTAAAGTAGATAATGTTGCACTTTTTAGTCAGGAATATAAATTGTTCCTCTGAAATTTACTAGTTATGTGACTCTGGGCAAGTCACTTGACCTCTTAGCCCCATCTAATTCAGTTATAAAATGGATATAATAGTACCTGTCTCATAGGGTTGTTGTGAGGATTAAAAGAACAAATGTAATGCATTTCATAATCTTTAAAGCACTATATAAATACTAGTTCTTATTATCCCTAAGACTTGGTGTTCTTTAGGCTATCACAATAAAAATCATAACTGCTCTTCCTGTTGCTGGTATATGTTCCATCCAAGACAAGTGACCAAAATTAGGAATAATGCATTGACTCTGACAATGTCATTCCTCTACTTAAAGTATTCAGTCATGTTATCTACCAAATTAAATATATTCTCCTTATCCTGGCATTCAAATCCCTGTACAATCTAACTCTAACTTACCTTCTCAGCCTTGTATCATATTTTCACTCTTCATGTATTCCATTTTTCAGACAAACTGAACTGCTCATTCTCTTTTTTTCTATGAAAATTTTCAATTAACAGACTATTTTCTCTCCCACTTATACCCCCCCCCCCATTGGGGGAAAAAAAGGGAAGCAAAACCCTTGTAATAAATATTCATGGTCAAAGAGAAATTAATTCCCAGATTAGCTATGTCTAATACATAAATATATACTTTTACATATGTATGCATTTATGTATATGTGTATATCTATATATCTATGTTTGCACCCTGAATCTATCAACTCTCTTTCTGGAGGTGGGTGACATGCTTCATCATGACTCTTCTAGAATCAGGATTGGTCTTTATATTGATCAGATGAACTACCCACTCTTAACATTCTTCTTCCCATTTCAATGCCTTTGTTTACCCTGTCCTTAGTCATTTATTGAACTTGCTCAATCTCCATCTTGGTTGAAATCTGTCTCTTCTTTGAAGTGATGCTTTTAAGCCACTTCCTCTATATAGCCTTCCATGATTATCCCTCTACTTTCCTCACCTTCTGCCGTCCAGCTAAAAGTAATTTCTCCCTCCTCAAATTTCTCAGAGCCCATTGCCTGGACTTCTCTTTTAAACTTAGAATGATATCCCTTATATAATATATATTTATCCATGTTCTATCTCTATGTCCACAATATCTAGTAGTTTGAATTATTATTGAATGTGAATTATTCAAATTTAATTATTTTTAAATTTAAATTATTATTTTTATGGAATCAACCGATTATTTGGTCATGATTTAGACAGAGATACAAACAAATGAGTGAAGATTATCCATCAGTGACCTTGTGATATAGCATAAAGTTCATATAATTGCTTACAGTAGGCATTTAGTCAATATTTAGGATCATTGGTGCTAGCTAGATTTGGAATCAGAAGACTTGGGTTCTATGACTCATTGTTTTATTGGTGTGGATACTCCTATGACACAGATTACAACCTCTATGACTTCTTGAAAGTTCTTTGAAAGTTGCTGTGGCTGAAACATTCTTTACCTCATAGCCAATCTGATGATGATATTTTCTGAACATAGATAATTTTATCCTTGAATAATACTCTAACAGGTAATGGGCCTTTCAGAAAACAGACAATAAATGAATGCTAGATAGAACTAAAAACAGAAAAGAAGAGAAAGGCATTTTGAAAGGATAATAAGGGAAATTAGTTATTTATTTTAAAAAAACCCAAAAACTAAAAGAAAAAAATATATAAGTTGAATAGCAGACTTAATTTCTCACTATCGTTGGTAGGTATTTGATTAAAATATGTGCTCCCAAGGAATGTAGTGAAAATCTTATCCCTTCAGATATTTAAAGTGACCATGGAAAAAGCAAAAGGAATGACAGTTTAAGAAGCAATCTTTTATGGTAAGGGAATGGCCTATATGACCCAATTGGTCTTTTCTCCCTCTGAGTTCTACCATTTGAGGAATAGCTGCGTAGGAAGCAAAATTCGTCTTCTCACCATATTTTGCACATTGTCAGAATTTATTAACACAGTATTTTCAGAAGAATGACAGGGTTATTAGACATTTCATGGCAGAAACTCAAAAACAAGTCTGCACCCTGTTTGGTCAAACTTGTAAAATTTTCAAGAACCACAGAAACATCTCTCCATGCATGTGTTAAATAAAGATGTGGCAAGATGATAGAACTTGAGAATGGAGCAAAAAAACCCACAGAGTCAAATATATAATGGCATATTATGCATTAACATGCATCAAGTAGATGTTATAACTTATGATAAATAGAAGCTTATAAAATACATGATATTCTTAATTCAGAAGGGCAACACTATAGGCATCCCATATGGAAGATGGGCTATGTCCAAACAACAGAATAAAAGTGAAAAATTCATCCAGGCAAGTGATCTTGTTTACTTCATGACAACAAACTGGTTAGACCTATTTAAAAAAACAAAACAAAACTGGAATTGTGTGAATTGATCAGTTATTTTTTCAGTATTTAGACTAGAGGTTTTTAACCTGTTCTTCACAGATGGTCAAGGGTTTGCTGGATAAGTTTAAGGGTTCCATGAATCTGTATTTTAAATATTTTGATTATTGAATTGTTAATTTGCATTTTTCTCAATTAACAAAATATTATTTTCTCTCCCCAACCAAGCCCAACCACCACCAGAAAAAAATAAAGAAAAACCAAAGCCCTTTTAGAAAATACGCATAGTCAAGCAAAACAAATTCATGAATTGTCTACATCCTGTTTGTATATGTGTTTACATATATGTGTGTATACATACACACACACATATATGTGTATGTCTATAAATATATATATGTCTCATTTTGCAATTTGACTCTATCAGAAGGTGAGTGGAATGCTTTATCATAGGTTATCTTGGAAAAGTAGTTAATCATTTTGTTGCTCAACATTATTAAGTCTCAAAAAGTTCTTTGTCTTCATAGTGCTTTTGTTATGGTATATATAATTATCTTTACCTATTTATTTTATTCTGCATTAGTTCATATAACTCTTCCCAGATTTCTCTGAAACCATATTTTTCATCATTTCTTATAGCAGAAAAGCATCACATTCCATTTATGCATCACAATTTGTTCAACCATTCACCAATTGAGAGGTACCTTTTTAATTCTCAGTTCTTTGCCACCACAGAAAGAGTTGTCATAAATATTTTATACATATGGGTCATTTTATTCTATTTCAATAAAACTGATCATCATTATAATCCTATGTATTTTATTTTATGTAATTAAAAACACTATTTTGAGAATGGGTCCATAAGCTTCTCCAGTCTTCCAAAGTTCCCCTGACATAAATGCCTAGTTACCTGCATGTTGCCTTCCACTGCTACTGTAGGGGTAGTTGGGAGTGGGGGAAGATAGGTTGTATAAAGACCAGGGATAAGGGCCATGCAGAGCATGACTGTCTACCTTCCTGTCTGCTTGGGGAAGAGACTGTCTGACACAACTTACACAGAGCTCAGGTATGGGAATGAGAAGAACTGAAGTAAACAGAGGCTACAAGCTTTGAACAAACTGGTCTCACTTCTAAAAGTTTCTGCAAACAATCCCAATGTATCATTTTAGACATCCTTTGGTGTTCATACCCACTTTGAAAACCACTGGAATTTATAGCCATATAGTTAGGTTTAGTTTTAGCTGATTCATAACACTCTGAGTACACAGGTCTGACCAAATCACTCTATTACTCAAAAAATCCAACTTCGTCTTTATTGGATCTGTGTTCTCAGTATTGTGTTTCTTTTTTTTTTCTATCAGTGAAGATTTCTACCTTCCTTAGCTTCTTTTCCTGTATGATCCGCATTTACCTACTACAACTCAAGCTTTCTTACTTGTCGAATCAAGCTGGAAAAGCTTTGAGTATGAAACTAAAAAGAGACCTAATGCCAACCAATTATTGGCCTAGTTAAATTTGAAGAGGCTCATTCTCGGAAAGGCCACATGAAGTAATGGACATCATCCAATGAAGATTTAGAGTTGTCTGAGGAGGTTGAAAGAGTACCCATGAAATCACAGATCATAAAAAAATGTTGAAGCTTACCTTAGTCTCTTTAGTGTATAAGTACATCTCAAAAATAATGCATATAGCTCTGTTGATGAAAAGAAAAGTAAACTCATAAATTGGACAGTGATTATAAAATGTTTCATGTAGAGATATAAATATTATACTTCTTATTCACATGTCTGCTTGGCACTAAATTGGGGTTAGATGCTACAAATGGCCACATTTTTCTGATGCTTATTGGCTAACTGTTGATGAATGGATGCACAATGCAGTAAATAAAACCAGGGAAACACTACATAAAATGACTACAAACATTTAAATAGAAAGAACAAAATAAAACTGAATGCTATACA
Organism: Dromiciops gliroides; assembly: GCF_019393635.1. Taxonomy (NCBI): domain Eukaryota; kingdom Metazoa; phylum Chordata; class Mammalia; order Microbiotheria; family Microbiotheriidae; genus Dromiciops; species Dromiciops gliroides. The sequence continues at coordinate 364,138,006 of NC_057863.1, read as the reverse complement.
ATTGTAGAGGACAAGCTTGGCCCTCAAAATGAGTTTAGAAAATGTACCTTCTTTTCATTAATGGGCATGGGATATTGCCTAAACTGTCAGGAGTGGTCATTGTGTTGGTTCATTTTCATAAACATTTTTTGGTATTGTTTTTAATCTGTGTTACAAGGAAAGGATCACTGGGTAGGGAATTGGTGATATATTTGAAACATGATATAAAAACAAAAGGCATTAACATTTTACAACTTTATTTTAAACTTTATAGACACTCCTGTTAGTAGTGTTAAACATAGTCCACATTTAAGCAGAGCTTATCTGGATATTTATACAAGGGTAAGGATATAAACTGACAAATTTGGCTCATTAATTCATTATTCATTAAATATATATTGAGTGTCTCTGTACAAGGCAATATACCACAATTATGAGGTCTAGAATGCATAAGCACCCTGACATATCTTGAACTCTTATGTTTTCTTAAACTGCACTAAAGTAGTACACTAAAATATGTATGCAATATATATTATAATAGCATAATTAATTCTTTATGGAGGTTGATGTATTTTGGTGTTGATCAAGCAATCTTTGCCTCACATTTTGAGTACATGCATACCGTAGTAATGTATACACATGGGTATTGGCATCTTTTTACCTTGACAAATGAGATAATAAATATAAAATGGTTATGATGTACCTGCACATAGGTACTACAGAACTACTGTATCATCAATCATCATCATCATCATTGCTGCCACCATCATCATTGTCATCATCATCTCATTAAGAGGATAATAAATAATCAATGATTAGTTTTCAGTGACCTGAACTACTTCCAAGATGATTACCTGACTCGGGAAAATGGTTGCTTAACCTATTGTCTTTGCCCTGGCATTATCTATGATAGAGAATGAAAAAAAAATGTTCTTGGCTCTTTTGCCCTTTTTTTTAGACTCTCATCAGTTCATATAAACATCTAGTATGAAGTAGACAGGAAATGATTCTAGGGCAAATTAAATTTCTACTTACGTATCTTTTTTCTCTCCGCACTCCAAACGACTGGTTATGACTGCTTTAGGGTAGAAGCATAGGGAAATTATTCCTTACATCATACATCTTAAATGGTTGTACAAAAGAGTGTATTAGTAAATTAATGAAATCCATGGCCATCCAACCTAGTCCCTAATTGAATACCTCCAATGAAAGGTAACTCACTATTGATGAAACCATCCAGTTTCCTCTTTGGAAAACTATTTGTTGAGAAGATGTTCCTTATTTTGTATTTTAGTCTGCTCCCCTGGAACAGCTGCCCTTTTCAAAGAAAGAATATGAACAAGAAAGGTATAAGTATGCTGCCTAGGGCAGACTATATAAAATTAAGGGGGAAGTTATTGCATAACTATCATGTTAACTCTCATCTTCTCTATAAAGAATGATCTTTGCATAGAAAAGGATAGATCAGACATAGCTCTGAACAATCCAAGGCTTCAAATCAGTGAATGAAGAATAAGTTCTTTTACTTCAATAAATCATAATTTAATTCATTTCTCCTGGCTGAAATGAATTGCATGCCAGTGCTCCGAATGTACCCTCAAGATGTGATCACAAAGTTTTGGACAGTAATTTCTATGTCATGAACATATGAGATACCATAGGAGTAGAGATGAACAAATGCCTCAATTTTTTTTTAAAAAGTAAAATAAGAGAAAGTCGAACTCTAGAAATTATAGACTATTTTGAGAGGACCCCCCCCAAAAAAAAAACAAACAAACAACAATTTACAACTGATTACTATTACAAAGGTTTGTGAACACTTAGAAAAGGAACCATGATGACTAGAAAGAAAGTCAGCATAGTTTCACTAAGGAAAAAAACAACAACATGCCAACATAGCCTGGTTTCCTCTTTTTATATCATTATTAGGTGAATAGATTGGGGAGAGGAATGAAATAGGCACTATATATCTTGGTTTCGGTCAGGAATTTGACAGGCAATCATATTTCACTTTTTCATTTGTATGTATCTAGAACAGTACCTTGGTATATGGTAGGAACTTAAATTGTTTATTAGGTAATAGTTTGGTTGATGATATTCTGGTGGGGAAAAATAAAGATGTAAAACTATAGGCTACATAATAGAAGAGGAGGTGGAATTGTAGTTCTTAGATGGTTGTACCAAAAGAGTGTATTAGTAAATTAATGAAATCCAGGGGAAAATTTTTTTTTTCTAATTGAATGTTGAAAGCATTCTGTTTAGCCTTGTTTGGTTCTCATTCAATATTAGAATGTAACACAGGAAATATCTATACCTAGGATTGTGGGATATGGTGGTTATAGGCCCATTGTATTCAACAGTACTCAGACCATACCTGAAATATTATGTTCAGTTGTAGGCATGAATTTTTTTTTTTCAGGGCAATGGGGGTTAAGTGACTTGCCCAGGGCCACACAGCCAGTAAGTGTCAAGTGTTTGAGGCAAGGCATGAAATTTTTAATAAGAATAGATGCATGTATAGAATGCATTTACATTTGTGAATCACTTTCTATTTTTGTATGGCACTGTATTTAAGTGGCATTTTATCAAGTTAATGGGTAAAATCTAAGGTAAAGGACCTGGAGATATCTGGAATAGTAGAAGGTTGTGGAGCACTTTGTATATCTGAAGGTAAGGTATAAAGGTTGATTACTATTACTATATTACTATTGCTATTATTACTTAAATTATAGAAGATACCACGTAAATAGAATATAATCATTGTCTTTAGAAATGTGAGAGATCTTTTTTGAAAATTCTATTTATTCTCAGAAAAGATTCAGAGAAGAAAAGTAGGACTAATGGGTATAAATTAAGGAGAGATCAATACAAATATGAACTTGCTGAGTAATTTGGAGTCTCCCCCAAATGAAATATATTATATTGTGAGCTTGTAAATATTACACAAAATAAATAGACAAGCAGACCTGAAATGATCATAAGGGATATTGTTGAGGAAGTTACTTCAATGGATAGCAAGTTGAACTGGATGGTATTTCAAATCCTTCCTAATTCTTGGACTCCAAGTTTAGAAAACTTTTTAGTATCACCAAGGATGGAGAGCATTACATAAATACTACTTTATAAAAAATTATTATGGTGGAAGGAAAATTCTCTGTAAATGGAGTAATGTCTATCTCTAGCAGTAAATGTTGGTAGAGTTAATTCCAAAGTCTCAACAATATAACCAGATGGTATTTTTTTCTAGACAAGTCACATTTATAATGTATTTTTACATTTTGCAATACAATATGAAGCCTAATAATATGATCTGAAATCCTGCAAATACTAGACAAATCTGCAAGTATAACATTCTTCTCTCCTTGCAAGCATCCTGTGAATTCATAAATATTTACATATTGCAAGTTATAATTATGTAGCACTGGGGAAAGAGGGAAAAATGTAACTGTATATTTATATCTTACAAGTATATAAAAGAACATTCATAAATTACAAATGTGCATTGTTCTGAGAATGATACCTACTGTGCTTTTATATCTTTACCCCAATTGATAGGACAGTTTCCTCCATCCCCCATCACTTGGAGAAAAAATTATACTTGTAAGTTTGAATGACTATTGATTGCTTATTATAGTTTCTATTAATAGTCCTAAATGATTATGTATGAGCACATCATTGTAGGTATTTGATAACGTAGAAGGAAAAGTTTGTATTGCTACAGGATAATCCTCTTTAAGAAACTGACAAGCACAATTATAGAAAATGCTGCAAAGTATGTATTTTCTCTAAAACAATTGCTTAAAATAGTACAGTTAAATGCTATCTTGTTATTGCTTTTTGTATTAGTTGGCTTGGTACAGCAATTTATATATCATAGATTAATCTTAACATTAATAAATGTCAAATGAATAAAAATAGTTTTGAAATTTAGAAATCTTTTGTTCATATGTTACTTCTGAAATACTGAAAAACTTTAAAAGATGAAAACAAAGCAGCATTTTCTCCTTTTTAGGCTTTTATGGTATAACATAAATTACAAGATTTCCCCCCTCCCATTTTCCAGCATTATTTTCATAAGGTTTTTTTTCCATTGCTATTTTCATATCATTCTTGCTTTTTTAATTACTCCCTGAATACTTGTTTTTTATGTATTTTGTGTAGGTACTTTTATATGTTACTATGACTTCTATGTCTTAAACTGTCTAATCCCTGAGGTTGGCAGCACTTATGTAGCAATGACCTACAGTCATCTGATCAAATTTTGGGTTACTTACTGGCTATAATCAAATATATTCTTGTCTCTTATTTGAACAAATCATACAGAAATTGAATACATTTTTTTTATGAACACTAGCAATATGTTCTCTTCTCTGATAATTTTGACATTAAAATTCCATCTTAATAATCCCATCCTTCAGGCTTTGCAGACTCTTAAGGTATTAAAGCAAAAATTATCCTAAGCAGTTAGATTATAATGTATTTAAAGATTAGACATTTCATGTTGAATATTAACTGCTCCACTTCCCAGGAAAAGAAAACTATGCTGAATTTTTCCTCCATAATTTATACATATTTGATAGGCTGGCTATGAAGGTTCAAACCCCATATGAAAAAAAATACTTTAAAATATACTTATGATGCTACAGTGAACTTTAAAGGCTATATATAAATGTGTAATAAATTATTTTCTGCTTGAAATATTAGCATATTTTGATGCATTAGGAATACACAAAATGAATATTTATTTCACAATAATATACTGATAAAATGGCAAAATACCTTGAAAATAGGAAACCCGTTAATCATTTATAAAATGTTTAAAGTCAGATTTTCTACATATTTAAAAAATCCATTATTGAGCAAGTAGAATATACTTATAAATTAAATGTTTTAATATAACTAATTAAATAAATTAGATAATTAGATAAATTAAATAAAATAGATGAATAGAAGTCTAGTTTATACTAGTTGATCAGTAGGCAATTTATTTTATTTATGCTTCAGCTTGGATAAGACATTGGATTATAAGTTAATATATCTTCTTACATCTAAATAAGAGAAGGAGAGAGCTGGGGAGAGAGAGGGAGAGAGTGAATATATATGTGTTTATACACAAACATACATACATACACACATATACATATGCCTGCAGAAAAAGGAGATTATATGATGAATCCCTCATGCTATTCCATAAATCCATTACTGCTTCTTCTATCTTCATGTACCCCATCTATGTAGCACCAATTTACAAAAAAAAATTTGTAGTAAATATGTATTATAGAATATTTGGTTTCAAAATTTTGAATTCTGATCTAGCTCCTTCCCCCTTCTTTCTCCTCTTCCTTAACTTCCTTCTTCCCAAGACCTAATCATAGAAAAGGGTCAAATAATGAAGAATTTAACTGTAAAGATGCAACCACATCCAGAGCTCCCTTTTCTATGACCACCAGATGATTTTTTCAAAGTCATTTCAGGGGGATTTGAATATGGAAAAAGAATGCAGCTCCTCATGAAAGGACTTCCCACTCAAAGATAGAACCTCTAGTGAAATACTACAGTGTTTGATTTCTCCTTCTAGTCCTAATGGAGCTGGAAGAGGGAAAACTTTAGCAGAGCCTAGTGCCATAAAGAGCAAGGTTAGCACTCTATGAATGATGCTGTTTGAGCTATTCAGGCAAACAGCTTGTGGCTGAAACACCTCAGTGGACTACAGATCCAAAGGTGGTAATTCTCTAGCTCTTATCTTCCCTTGAACTTCTTTTTTTTTTTTTAACAGGGCAATGGGGGTTAAGTGACTTGCCCAGGGTCACACAGCTAGTAAGTGTCAAGTATATCATAAGTATATGGATTTGAAGTCGGGTACTCCTGAATCCAGGGATGGTGCTTTATCCACTGCACCACCTAGCCGCCCCCCTCCCTGGAACTTCTTTATGGAAGTGAAGTCTTTCCCTCTTGCCACAGGAGGTATCTAGTTAAATTCCTTTAAAAATAATTTTGGCAGCTAAAATCGTGCAATGGGTAAAAGTGCTAGGCCTGAAGTCAGGAGGACCTGACTTCAAATGCACCCTCAGATACTAGCTGGGTGACCCTGGGCAAGTCACTTAACCCCCTTTGCCTCAGTTTCCTCATCTGTAAAATGAGCAGGAGAAGGAAATGGCAAACCACTTAAGTATCTTTGCCAAGAAAACCTTAAATGAGATCATGAAGAGTCAGATATGACTGAAAACACCTGAACAACAACATGATTACTTTTCTTTCTAGATAATTATAATCACTGGGCAATTCTGGGTGTAATTATTGAGAATACAGTTGGGAGGAGGTAATTAATGGGGAAGCATCTTGAGAAAAGCAGTAGAGGAGAGGAGAGCAGAGGAGAGGAGAGGAAATGTGTGAAAGAATCATAGATCCTTTAAAACAACTTCCCAGAAAAGAATAGAAATGGGAAACCCATTTAGGCAATGAGTCAGTAGTAGGGTAAGGAAGGAACAGTTAGGAGTAGTTAAACAACACTCTTTACCACCCTTACCCCTTAAGATCACACTCTTTGGTACTTCTCTATAATGCCCCAAGGAATCTCATCATCCTGAAAGATCACATGAGTCATACTATTCACATCTTATCATTAAACTCTCCCCCTAGGACCCCTCTAATTGGATGGTGAAGAGCTCCATGCAAAACCTAACTCCTTCCTTACTTTCCCACTTCCCATTTATAGCTTCCTTTTGTATAATATCTCTCCCTATTAGATTGTAAATTTTTTGAGGGCAGGACTGTTTTCTCTTTCATAATTATATCCCCAAGGCTTAATACAATACCTGGAACATAGAAGGTGCTTAAAAGTATTTATTGATGGATTATTAATACATATTCACAACTACCAATTAGAACTTTCCAAAAATAGAATGGGATTCTTTGAGAGATGATTAGTTCCCCTCTCTTGGAGATCTTCAAGCAGAGACTAGATAATCACTTATAAGGTACATTATGGGTAAAAATTGGACAAGGTCATGGTTAAGGTCCCTTCTAACATTAAGTTCTGTAATTCTATGATTCTGTGCCCCGCCCTCCCCCCCAAAAAATCACCTCTTTGTACAGAAAAAAAAAGTAATGGTGGGAGAGGACAACAAATGGGCAGCTATTGAATGATCATAGTCGGCACATCCAAATATAATAATAATAAAGTTCCCAAATTAATTTATGAACAGTGATATATAAATTACCAAGGGATACTTTTTAGAACTAAACAAAATAATAAGAATTTTTTTTTAAGAAATGTTATTTATAAGACAAAGAAACAAATACAGTCCCATCTTGAATAAACCCTATACAGACTGATGTGCTGCCAGTAGAGCTATGAAGGGTTTGTGTTATTTTATTTGAAATTATGCAATAAATGTGAAGAAGTTGCTCATTTTTTCCCCAGCAATAAAGTTCCTGGGCATATACACTCCAAAGAAGTTGAAGGACAGAAACAAAAGTCCAATAGATACAAAAATGTTCATGACTGCATACTTTTTTTTTGGGGTGGGGCAATGAGGATTAAGTGATTTACCCAGTGTCACACAGTTAGTAAGTGTCAAGTGTCTGAGGTCAGATTTGAACTCAGGTCCTCCAGAATCCAGGGCCAGTGCTTTATCCGCTGTGCCACCTAGTTGTCCCAGGATACTTCTTAATAGCAAGGAACCAGAAACAGTGAGTGCTCATTTATTAGGAAGGCTATGAAACAAAAAACATGGTATATGAATGTTATAGTACATTGTGCAGTAAAATTATGAATATGAAGAATTCAATATTTCATAGGAAGATCTGAAGAAATTCATGCAAAGTGAAATAAGAACCAAGAGAATAATATACTATACATGATGAGTAAAATAATGTAATTATGAAGATCAATAAAGGAAACTGAACTCAGTAGAGGAAAAACCAGTGAATGTCCCAGAGAAAAGATTAATACCCTTCCTTCCTCACACCAGAAAAGTAAGGAACTACTAGGACTGAAATGTGTATCCATTATCAGATATCCTGTACATGTTGGGTCATTTTTCTTAATTCTCTCCCTTTTTGTTTTGTCCCAAGAAAGGGTTCAGTGTGGAACTGGTCAGAAATGACTATAACATAAATATAAAAGGTAGGTATATATATATAAACATTTTAAAGAAGCAATAATTTGGGTATTTAAGCTGAGCTTTGGCAGATGCTGATATGAATTAGTTTACGAGACTACAGAGCAACTTTTTTTTTTTTCAATGATCAAGAGAAAAACTTTATTTCCAAATCAGAGAGTTCCATTGCAGTAAGAGAGCCTGGCATTGCCAGACTCCTACAGAATGATTTATCTCCCAAAAAGGCATTTATAAAAATAGGTCAATCTCCCTGCAAGATTGGCCCTAGAAAAGGTGACTAATAGGAGAAGGCCGATTTAGGCCCAGAGCAGCTCCAGGCCCAGGGTAGCCCCCTGAGGTAAGGCTGTACAGGATTCTTAGCTCGTAGTAAATGGAAGCCTGGCCACATACCACAGGGAGACCAGCATCCGGGATCAAGGCCTGAGTGATAATCAGGTAGGCACCAGTTCCACCCAAGGCTTGCCCCCAGCCAGCTTGGGCACTCCCCACCCTGGCCACGGGAGTGCAAGCAAACCTTCCCTCCCCCCCCCCTCGCCCCAGCTGCTGCCCTCCAAGAATCACCAAATCTGTGACAGGGAGCCAGCAAGGAAGGCCAGGAGGGCCCATGCTGGGTGTGAGGATTCCCAGAGCCCCGCTGACCTCCAGGGAAGGACTCCCTCATTACAATTCAGACTCAGACCAACACATACACTGTTCACCATTCTTTTCCAAGCACTCATGCCACAAGAAACCAGAAACAAACAAAAAACAAACCCAAAATACGGTTCTTATCCAATGAAGCAAATAAAACACACTGTGGAACCATGGTGAAGAGAGCGACGTTCAGAGCCTGCTCGGAGCATCTGCTCCACATGCCTCCCAAGCATCTCTTAGTGACCCTTCCAGACTGAGCCAAGGAAGGTGGGTGTGTGCATCCCGGGGGGTCCCTTACCATGAGGCAGGCACATGAGGTGCACTGTCTGCCTCCTGAACCTCTGGTACCATGAGGACTCGGGTGAGCATTTGCTCCATCAGCTCTGTGCCCACGGGCTGGCTCAAGTACCCGATGGGACTGTTGGGAGCCACAACAAGCTCTAGGACCAAGGAGAAGGCCTTGCTGGGCTCTTTGGTGCTCTGGAGACATTTGAAGTGATAGAAGTCATAGAGCTTGATTGGACACTGCAAAGGGTTCTCAGGGTTCTCCAGCTGCTCTCCATACATCTCTTTCAGGTCAACCAGAATCTGTCCGTAGAGCCAAAGGAATCTCACTGTTGGGCCCACGCTGCCATTCTTGCAGGTTTGCTTGAGAACTTTGGAGAAGGCCAGCTGTGAGTGTTGCTCCACCTTCTTTAAGATTTTTGGTGTTGAAGTACATCAGGGTAAAGAGGTGAGTGGGCTCCCAGCTGCTGAGAGTCCCACAGCATCTGCTCCATGATGCAGCTGATCAATATGTGCCCCAAGGGGCTGACTTGAGGACACCATCCTTTCATCACTTGGTTAAGCTTTTCCAAGAACTTCAGGTAGTGAAGGTCCGTGAAGATGTCAATCTGATTTTTGTCGAACATATGCTTCTGAATACAGAGAAATAAGTAACACATTTCTTTCGTAGCTGGAGCCCTCCTGCCTCCTGGCATCCTGGGTCATAAGGCAGAGGCCTTGGTTCAGCTCTGCCATTGACACGGAGAGGACATCTTCCTGGAAAAGGGTAGGTTTTCTTCTTGTCACTTCCTGAGGTTCCTTTTCCACCTTCTTCAGGATTCTCTCATTCTGCCTCTGGGCCCACACCTTCCAGAATGAAGCTCCTTCTTGGGGCTGGAGAATTGCCAGCGGGTCGCAGTCAGTCAGCAGAGAGTTTGCCTCCAGGAGACCAGCCAGTTCAGCTGAGGGCGCAGCTTGGTCCAATGCCCCTGCTGCCACCATCTTGCTCGCCTGCTTCTTCTCTACAGCGCAACTTTCAAAGGCAGTTAAGTACCTTAGGAAAATAGATACAGGATTTAGCTGGTTTATGCTGTCTTTGCTATACGGTGGCATTTCAGAAAGAATGGATGAGTACAAGATAAATGAGCTCAAGATCAGCATCATACCTCAGTATGAGCCATTTCTTGGTGAAGATTTGATTCTGTTAGAGATTAGGGGGTATCCTGTAATTCTACAAGGTACTATTTTGTTTGGTTGTTGTTGGGTTTTTTTTTGGGGGGGGGGCAATGAGTGTTAAGTGACTTGCCCAGGGTCACACAGCTAGTGTCAAGTGTCTCAGACTGTATTTGAACTCAGATCCCCCTGAATCCAAGACCAGTGCTTTATCCACTGTACCACCTACCTGCCCCCTACAAGGTACTATTCTTTTTTTTTTCTTTTGGTGAGGCAATTGGGGTTAAGTAACTTGCCCAGGGTCACACAGCTAGTAAGTGTCAAGTGTCTGAGGCCAGATTTGAACTTAGGTACTCCTGACTCCAGGACCGGTGCTCTATCCACTGCCCCACCTAGCTACCCCTACAAGGTACTATTCTGATCCATTTCCCTAAAGGTTTTCCATGACCTAATCTCGCTGAAAGAGTAGAAATTAAAATCACTGTGATTTACAATAAGAATTGGTGAATTTTCAAGGTAAGGTGTAAGATTTTAACACCCCTTCTGCCATCATGCCAGGAAATTTGGGGAGTTAGTATATAGAGACAATAAGGTTGGAACATTAGTAATCTGAACACAGATTGTGTTCAGATGTGCTTGTTGGCCCTAAGGGTGACAACAATCCTCAAAATGTGGAAAGATTATAGTGGTCCAAATTGACTTGTGTCACTGAAAATGAGTACATGTGTCTCTAATGTTGGTGACCCCAAGCTACAGGTAGATAAATGTCTGAAAGCATCTGAAAGCTTTTTATCTCACTGTCCTACTCAAATATCATTTATAGCAAACTAAACTTCCTTTGATGGCACTTTAATGGATTATTTTATTTTTCCATTTACTCTGATTGCTCAGAGGGTTGCCATATTACATATTTAAAAAGTGGCTAAATCTAAAACTAATTGATATGGCAGAAACTATATGACAAATGAGAGTAACAAGCACCGAATTTGGAGTTGGAAGTGATTTTATAAGTCTTCTACTTCAATCCATAACTAAAAACAACAGCCATTATGCTATATCTTATTGGGGATCATCTACCCTCTACTTGAAAACCTCCAAAAAAGTGTAACCCAATGCTTGCTGAGCTAGCCCTTTACACTTTCACATAGTTCTAATTATTAGGAACACTCCCTGACATCAAATCCAAATCTGCAATTTTGCAACTTACCTCACTGTTGTTGTTCCTTGCCTTCAAAGCCAAATGAAATTAATCTCCTTTTGATATAACAGCTTTTTAGGTACTTACAATTATTCTATCACTTCTGCGTCTTCACTAAGGTAAACATCTCCATTTTTTTCAGCAACTCTTAGGTAATGAACTCTTCAAAGTACTTCAACATCCTGATTTCCATCTACTCGATGCTCCCAAGTTCTTTTCATTTTATGCTGTACCTTGGCCACTAAACTATACGTAAGGTTTACTGTGAACCACATATCGATTTAGAAAAATACATGTCTGTATATTTCTTTTTAAAAAATTAATCCATTAATTCATTAAAATCCTATAGGAGGGCAGCTAGATGGCGCAGTGGATAGAGCACCAGCCCTGGATTCAGGAGTACCTGAGTTCAAATCCGGCCTCAGACACTTAACACTTGCTAGCTGTGTGACCCTGGGCAAGTCACTTAACCCCAATTGCCTTACTAAAAAAAAAAAATCCTATAGGAACTACATTTTAATCTGGTTTTGGTTGCACTCAGAAGTAATGAGGGCCACATATAGTTTGTAGACTATGTGTTTGCCACCTCTGACCTAGACTGTCTTCATACAAAATAACATCTAACAGTGCTTTCCAATCCTACACTTGTGAAATGATTTTTTAAACTCATCTGTAATACTTTTGATTTATCCTTATTGAATTTCATTTTTACTAAATTAAAACCAACATTTTAACTTATCAAGTTTTTCATTTTCATCTTAATTCTGCCATCCAGTAGGTTAGCTATCCAGTCTCCCTTTGGATCATCTGCAGATTTAATGATCATGCCAGCAATGGCTTTATGCAAGCCATTAACAACAATATTAAATAGCCCAGGGTCAAGGAGAGATCCCTGGTTCACTCCACTGGATATTTCAAGACAGTAAGATTAAAAAAATGAATAAAATTGTATTAATGTATTTTGTTTTGTATATCACCAGAATTTCACCCAGTATACAGACTTTCCTGCTGAAGTAAAGAAAAAATAGAGAAAAAATAAGCAATTAAAGATATCTGAAACTATGTGCAATGTACCACACCCATGGACCTCCTCCATATGCAAAAAATTGAGTTATTTTCATTTCTCTTCTTTGGGGATTTATGCTTATTCTTTATAATATTATAAATTTATTTTTGAATGGTTTGTGGTTCTTTCCATTTATGTTTTCTTAATTTTAATTTTAGGTTCTTTCAATGTTTTGTTTTTACATTACATTTACACATTACTCTCATTTTGTGAGTTCCTTTGTAACAAATTAAAACAGTGAAGTAAAGTTAATAATACATTGACCTCATCTGATAGTGAATGAAACATTTCACATTTGTAACAACACCCCCTTGTTGTTGTTTTTTAAAAATTAGCATATATCTATTTTCTCTGCTCACACCTTCCATCTCATTGGAAAAAAGTAAAGAAACACAAACATGCAATGAAAACAAATATACAGTCTAGCAAAATGAATTCTTTCAGTGTCTATAAAACACACATACATATACACATGTATATATACATTATATGTAATTATAGACATATATGAACATTATATATACATATATACATGTATGTATATAAATGTACACACATAGACTTTAAGCCCACCACTTCTTTGTCATGGATAATGATTCATCATCAATCCTATGAAATCATGAATGACAGTTTCTTTCATTAGGTCCTAGTTTTCATAACTTTCAAAAGTATTTATTTTAGCTTTGTTGTTATTATGCAAATTGTTCTAGTTCTGATCATTTTATTCTTCATCAGTATATAAAAGTCCTTAAAGTTGTATACCAACTGTGCATCCATGTGCCTATTTTTCCATAGCAATTCCAGCATTTATCATTTTCCTTTTTTTTTATTTTACCATGTTTTCTACTCTGATAGGTATGAAGTAGTTCAGAATTGCTTTACTTTGTATTTCTTTAATTAGTAGTAGTTTGAAACATTCTAAATATGACTATAAATAGTCCAGTTTTCTTCACCAGAGAACTACCTGTTCATACTACCTCATTCTGGTCCCACTTGACTACCCCCTTACCTTCTAGTCAGTATAGTAAGTTTTTGAGTAGCCATATAAAGGGGCAATAGCCAGAAATATGATTTTGAAGGAGAACCTATAAGTCACTCACAAACTTACCCAAAGATTAAAGGAGCATAATTTACAAATTATATCATAACAACCAAAATTCACATCATGGCAATATGTGCTGAATCAGCAGAAGCCATCTAGTCACTGTTGTCAGGGCCTTTTGGTCCTATGATATGTAAATTAAACAATCAAACAAGCAAATTCTAGACCTTCAGACCAACAGTTCCAGACCAACTGAACATCCATATCAGCACTGCTAGGTGCTGATAAGATTGACATGATGACTTTGAAATTTTACCAGGAATTCTGACATGATTTTGATATGTTAATGAACTAACTCCAAGATGACACAGATAGAAGTTGGGCTGTTCCCCACCAAAACCCTATAAAAATGAGACCTCAAACTACTGCCCTACCCCTCAGCATTCTTCCATCTCCATCAGGTCCATGATTCTTGGTTTTCCCAACTCTATTCCATCTAAAGAATATTCTCTACTTCATTCCTTTAGCATCATCTTTGCCACCACCTTTACCTTTACCACCCCATCCCCTGTTCTCACACTGCTTGTCTCTGCCTTTATGGTCTTTTTGCCCAAATTTCCTTTTATGTTCAATAAAATATGTGATTGCTGACCCATTTGATCTTGCCAATCATGGTCTTTCCTGGTGAGTACCCCAAAACTGGATGTGCCTGCCCCCATTTCATAATTCCATGAATTATCAATACAATATCCTTAGAACATTTTTAAATGGGAGGAGAATGGATCTTTCTCTTATATATTTCTTTTTTTTTTAAATAATAAATGCTTTCATTTACAATTTTGAGTTCCAAATTTTATTATCTCCCTTTCCCTCCCTCCCCTCCTTTCCCTGAGGCAGTAAGCAATCAGATATGGGTTATGCATGTACAGTTATATAAAACATAACCACATTAGTCATTTTCTACAAGAAAACTTAAAAGAAAAAAAATCAAAGAAAGCGAAAAATAGCATGCTTCAGTCTGTGTTCCATCAATATCATTTCTTTCTTTGGAGGTTTCATCATTAGTCCTTTGGGATTATCTTGGATCATTGTATTGCTGAGAATAGTTGTCATTCACATTTCTTCATCAAACAATATTGTTGTCTATGTGCACCATGTTCTCCTGGTTCTGCTCACTTCACTATACATCAGTTCATACAAGTCTTTCCAGGCCTTTTTGAAATTATCTTGCTTGTCATTACTTATAGCACAATATATTATTCCATCACAATCATATACAACAGCTTGTTTAGCCATTCCCTAATTGAGGGGCATTCCTTTGATTTTAAATTCTTAGCCACCACAGAAAGAGCTGCTAGAAATATTTTTGTAGAAATATGTCTTTTGCTGTTTTGGGGGGATATCTTTGGGATATAAACCTAGCAGTGGTATTGCTGGATCAAAGGGTATGCACAGTTCTATAGCCTTTGGGACATAGTTCCAAACTGCTCTCCAGAATGGTTGGATCTTTTTGCAACTCTACCAATAGTGGATTAGTGTCCCAGTTTTCCAACATCCAATATTTTCTATTTTTGTTATATTTGCCACTCTGATAGGTGTGAGGTGATACCTCAGAGTTGTTGCAATGTGCATTTCTCTGATCATTAGTGATCATGATTTATGCTTATCAAACACCAACATTCTACATTTATTTGCTTCTGTGTATTTCATACTTATATGTTTATTCTATTTACCGATCAATCAGTTTTTTTAACCGGTACCACGTTGTGTTGAGAATTACTACTTTATAGAATAGGCCTTCTGTATTTCAATTTCTGTTCATTATTTTTCTTGATGTTCTTGACATTTTTTCTTCATATGTATTTAATTATTATTTTTTCTAGTTCTATAAATTAATCCTTTGGTAGTTTTATTGTTATGATATTAAATAAATTAATTTAGGTAGTACTGTCATTTTTGTTATATTGGCTCATCCTAACCAATTAATATCATTTTTTGAAATTATCTAGGTCTGACTTTAGTTCTGTAAATAGTTGTTTATAATGAAAATATCTTACCCAGAAAAATTGAGTAAAATCTTAAAAGGAAGAAAAGATGTATCTACAATGAAATTGCAAACATTTGAATATTCTTGTCCCCCCCAAAAAAAATTGAGGTGAAACAGAATTTTAATATACAAATATGAATCAAGAGAAAAATAAAAAGGTAACTACAAATGAACAATAAGAAAGGACTTTAAATGGATTAATATTTTAACTTAGAATGTTTATATTCTAATGGAGGAAGATGTTAAACAGGTTCTTTCATTCTTTTTCTTTACCAGACCTTTACTTTTCCCCCAATTACATGTAAAGATAGTTTTAAACATTCTTTTTTGTAAGATTTTGAGTTCTAAATTTTTCTCCCACCCTCCTTTCCCTCTCCCCTTCTGAAGCCAACAAGCAATCTGATATAGGTTATACATTACAGTCATGTTAAACATATTTCCACATTAGTCATTTTGCAATAGAAGAATCAGAACAAAAGAAAAAAAACACAAGAAGAAACAAGATCAATAACAAAAGTAAAAATAGTATGCTTCAAACTTCATAGTTCTTTTTCAGGATGCGGAGACCATTTTCCATCTTTAAGTCTTTTGGCATTGTCTTGGATCATTTTGTTGTTGAGAAGAGCTAAGTCTATCACACTTGATCATTACACAATGCTGTTGATACTGTGTCCAATGTTCTCTTGGTTTTGCTCATTTCACTCTGCATCAATTCATGTAAGTCTTTTTAGGTTTTCTGAAACCTGTCTGTATAGTATTCCATCACATTCATTAATCACAACTTGTTTAGCCCTTCCCCAATTGATGAGCATCCCCTCAATTTTCAATTCTTTGCCAAAAGAGCAACTATAAATATATTTTTTTTACATGTGGGTCCTTTTCCCTTTTTTTATGATTTCTTTTTGATAAAGACCTAGTAGTGACATTGCTGGGTCAAAGGGTATGCACAATTTTATAGTCTTTTGGGTCTGCTTCCAATTCCTCTCCATAATGGTTGGATCAGTTCACAACTCCACCAACAGTGCATTAGTGTTCCAATTTTCCCACATCTCCTCCAACATGTATGATTTTCATTTTTTTTTGTCCTATTAACCATTTGAATAGATGTGAAGTGGTACTTCAGATTAGTTTTAATTTGCATTTCTCTAATCAGTAGTGATTGAGAACATTTTTTCATATAGTAGTAAACAGCTTTAATTTCTTCATCTGAAAACTGCCCGTTCATATCCTTTGACAATGTCTCAGTTATAGAATGTCTTATATTCTTATATATTTGATTCAGTTCTCTATATATTTTAGAAATGAGGCCTTTATCAGAAACACTGGTTGTAAAGACTATTCCCCACCTTTCTGCTTTTCTTCTAATCTTGTTTACATTAGTTTTATTTGTACAATTTTTTTTTAATTTAATGGAATCAAAATGATACAAAAAGGGTTCCTTCATCTATATAATGTCACAACAGGTCTTAGATATAGTCACTTAAGACAGAAAACCTAGAAATAATTTTGTTATATTTTGATGATGTTGTTAGAAAAATAAAAGAAAGGGGAGAAGAACAGGATTCATTAGAAGAAAATGGGGGAGAAATGGTTGAACTTGTTAACAAATAATCTGGTTACTCAAGTAAAACAATATTCAAACTTCACTTTTTTCTGAACTGGCCAAAAGACAATAGAACACACATACTTTTACACATACACATACAGAAAAAGTATTCACTTGACAGACATTCAACTCAAACAGCAAGAAGTTTACTACAGCCATCTCAATCTAAATTATAAGAATTGATTGTTAAATTTTAATTTTGAAGTTTTATGCCATGAAAATAGCCAAATGCTACAAATAAAGGCTTAATTTATTGTTTTGTTGATTATCTAGACTTAAGAAAGTGATAGAGAAAATATTAATAATCCAAGTTAAACTTAAAAGTTTTATTTCTCACTTGTATTCATTCATTTGCTTATTTATTGAGATATTTGTTTATTAATTTAGGAGTGACAATTACTAAATATTTGCCAAAAAATTCCTGGATACAGATAGGAACAGAAAGAGGGCAAAAGTAATATGAGTGAGGATAGCTTCAAGGAGGGATTAGTCATGTGATGAGTAAAACTAAATGTGTGGTGGTCTATTTTCTGTCCCAAGTGTAGGGGAAACTAGCTTGGTTTTACTTATAAATTAGAAGCTTTAGCACTAGTTTTGGGGCATTAAGTATTTATTAAAAGTACATTAGATGTTAGTAAAGAGAGAACTAATGGAAAACTAAAAGAATTACAAAGAGAAATTGACAAAATTTCGATAGTAGGGAGCCACAATTACCCTATCAGCTCTAGATAATTAAAAACAAACAAGAAAGAAATTAAGGACTTTAACAGAAAATTAGGAAACACGCACATATAAATGTACATATATGTTTTCCTAATATTCTATTCTTATTTTCCTAATCTACATACATATATACATACATACATATGAATGATTGACTTCTGGTGATTTTCAAATGCAAATAGAAAGGAGCATATATGTATTTCTCAGCTACACCTAACACTTTTCCAAGAATTGATCATGTCTTACAGCATAAAAACCTACCATACACAGACAAGAAGAAAAAATGTCATACACATCCTTTACTAATCATAATGTAATAAAATGTCATTAAAGTGCTGAAAAAAGTTATAATTTATGAGAGGTTAAATAAACAAATCCTAAAAGTTTAGTAGGTAAAAGAACTACCTAATGACTTAGAAAAGGTAATCATGGGGGCACTCAGTATACTAACATTTTAGAGTTGAAAGTGGCTGAGTTTTAAAAGTCATAACTGACTTTCCCAAAGTCACACAGCTAATAAATAAGACAGCTGAGTTGATAAAGCCTTTCACTGTGTTGATTCCAAATGCCATGTAGCTACCTGACATTGTTGCATGAATTTTCAGTTTGAACAAAACTTACTATGTAC
This sequence comes from Dromiciops gliroides, assembly GCF_019393635.1. NCBI lineage: Eukaryota > Metazoa > Chordata > Mammalia > Microbiotheria > Microbiotheriidae > Dromiciops > Dromiciops gliroides. The sequence continues at coordinate 364,119,524 of NC_057863.1, read as the reverse complement.
CAATTGAATCCCTAAAAAGGAGAAGTTGCAATCAAGCTATCAAACAAACAAAACCAAAAAAATGATGTCATAAAAAGAAATACATAGGAATATTACTTGTGTTAAAAGGAATCACAAGCAACAAACTGATATCAATATTGAATCTATAAGCTCCAAATTTGATGGCTTTTAAATTCTTGGGTTTAAAGAAAACTAAAACTTATTAGTGGTGAGAAGGACTTGGTTAAACAACAGTTTCTGTGAAAATTTTAGAGGGTTTGTTTAATAGAAAGAAAACTCAGTGTGTATCAATATTTTGAGATGACATCCAAAAAAGCATGATGCAGTGGAAGGATTGCTATATTTGGAGTGAGGGGGCTTAAGTTCAAATCTTGTTTTCACCATTTATTACCTGCACAACCCTGAGAAAATAGCAGAACCTTTCTTGATGATAGTTTCCATATCTATATGGGGGAATTGAAATAGATGATCAGTAATGCCCCTGCCAGCTCAAAATCAAGGGTCTATGGGATTGCTATAATCCAGTCTTATCTTCTGTTACTTAATTCCATGTAATGAGTCCTCCAATCATATTAGAAAACTCTTTCCCCTGAAAAAGCACAAAATTCTCACATTTTTGGGCTGTGTTTCTAAAAAGTCTTTGCAAACCTTAAAGCAATATGTATATGTATACATACATATATAAACATATATTTTTAGCTGTCATCATCATCATCACTTGAAATACCTTTCCAACTTTGCCTGATCATTTCCTATCCATCCTTGTAGTACAAAACTTCTCCTCAAGCCCAAACTAGAATATGTGCCTGTATATATGAATTATTGTTATTAATAATAATTAATAATAGCTAGCTATTATTATTTAATAATTAATAATATGCTGCCTACTATGTGTCAGGCACTGTTAACCACTTTGTAAATCTTATTTCATTTGATCCTCACAACAGCTCTGGTTGTTGCTATTCTTATCCCCATTTTTACAGTTGAGGAAACTGTGGCAAACAAATGTTAAGTAACTTACCAAAGATAACACAACTTGTAAGTGTATATGTATGGTGTGTGTGTGTATATGTGAGAGAGACAGAGACAGAGAGAGACAAAGAGGAAGAGAGACAGAGACAGACAGAGAGACACATGCAGAAAGAGACAGAGAGACAGAGATACAGAGACAGAGAAAGAGACAGAGACAGAGGGCATCATGTTTCTCTATCCCTGAGTATCAGAGTAGGCTATTTGGATCTCAAAAACCTGAGCTTGTGCAGCTTTAAGGAGACCACTCTCAGTCTATCTGTAATTCTCACGCAAATGTCAGAATAGTTCAGGGGAACAGTGGCAAGGTTGAGCCTGGAGTCAGAAAAATCTGAATGGAAATCCAGCCTCAGACACTCACTAGCTGGGCAAACCACAACCCTATTTGCCACTGCTCATCATCTGCAAAATGGGCTAAAGCAGGAAATGGCAAACCACTTCAGGGTGTTTGCAAAGAAACCCACAAATGTGGTCATGAAGAATCAGAAATGATTCAATGCCTAAACAACAACATACAAATTTCACTATTAATACCAATCTTTCCTCCTTTTCTTTTCATATCTTTCAGTAGTAATGTTCTAGTTTAGTAGAAGTGGGAAGTACCTGGTTGGCTAGTTGTTGTCCTTTGTGTTTAAAGAGGACCAAAATGATATCAATGTGTTGGAAACCAGGTATAGTATATAGGACATGGCTGATGAGATTATCATATGCTCAGGAAGCTCTACCAGATGTAGGGCACAAATAATCCATATGAACACTTAGCATGGAAATGTCTCTAAATATGTTCACCTCATTTTTTTGTTTGTTTTTTGGGTTTTTTTAAGCTATTACAATTCTGCTTCGGTCATGATTTGGGCACACCATGCTGGGCAGTCATGTGCCACTGTCTCCCATGTCTCACAGTTGATTGAAAAGTTCTTCTGAGAGACCTTGTATAGCTTTTCCTGACCTCTGTGTCTGTGTTTGACTTGGGTGAGTTCTATGTAAAATAGTCTTTTAGGCAAATATACATTTGGCATTCAAATATCCGAGTTACATTCTCTCTTACAGAGTTTGAATATCTGTCAGTTAAGCTGGAGAAAGGACCTCAGTGTCCTGTAACTTATCTTGCCAGGTGATCTTCAGAATCTCCCTAAGGAAATTCAAAAGGAAGTGATTCAGTTTCTTGGAATGACACTGCTATATAGGAAAATAACTATTCTATCACAGAATGCTTAGGGACCAACGCTATATATTATGTCTGCCCATCACTGCTAAATATTTTATCTTTTTTTTTATTATCCTAGCTAACAACTATATTCTGTTCAATGAGCTTCTTTCCAGCATCCCACCAGAAATTCATATTTTTAAGGTAGCTCAGGCACAATATAGGTTAATTGTTGTTTGCCCTTTAATATTTTTTAATCATAAAAGTATTTTACTATTTTCCAGTTACATGTAAAGATAGTTTTCAACATTCGTTTTAATTAAGATTTTTAGTTCAAATTTTTCTCCAGCTCTCCATTCCCTCCCCCTTCCTCAAGATAGCAATCTGATATAGGTTATATATATATATATATATATATATATATATATATATATATATATATATATATATATATACAATCACATTAAACATATTTCTGAAGTAGTAATATTGTTAAAGAAGAATCAGAACACAAGAGAACAACCTGAAAACAGAAAAAAAATAGCCAATAAGTGGAAACAGTATGGTTCAATCTGCATTCAGAATTCACAGTTCTTTTTTCTAGATGTGGAGAACATTTTCTATCATGAGTTCTTTGGAATTGTCTTAAATCATTGTACTGCTGAGAAGAGCCAAGTCTATCACAGTTGATCATCACACAATGTTTCTGTTACTATGTACAATGTTCTCCTAGTTCTGCTCACTTCACTCAGCATCAAGCCACTTAAGTCTTTCCAGGTTTTTCTGAAATCCACCTGCTCATCATTTCTTACAGCACAATAGTATTCCATTACATTCATATACCACAACTTGTTTAGCCATTCCCCAATTGATGGGCATTCCCCCAATTTCCAATTCTTTGCTACCACAAAGAGAGTTTCTATAAATATTTTTGTACATGTGGGTCCTTTCCCCTTTTCTCTCATCTCTTTGGGATACAAACCTAGTAGTGGTATTATTGGGTCAAAGGGGATGCACATTTCCATAGCCCTTTGGGCAGTTAGATCAGTTCACAATTCCACCAACAATACATTGGTGGTCTGATTTTTCCACAGCATCTCCAATATTGATTGTTTTCCCTTTTTGTCCTCTTAGCCATTCTGATAGGTATGAGGTGGTACCTCAGAGTTGTTTTAATTTGCATTTCTCTAATCAATAGTGATTTAGTGCATTTTTTCATATGGCAATAGAGAGCTTTTGATTTTTTTCACCTGAAAACTGCCTGTTCATATGCTTTGACCATTTCTCAATTGGGGAATTACTTGCATTCTTATAAATTTGATCTAGTACCCTATATATTTTAGAACTGAGGGCTATGGTATCACCCTTTATGTCTAAATCATGTACCCATTTTGACCTTATTTTAGTATACAGTGTAAGATGTTGGCTTTTGCTTAGTTTCTGACATACTATCTTCCAGTTTTCCCAGGAATTTTTGTCAAATAGTGAGTTCTTATCCCAGAAGCTGGAGTCTTTGGGTTTATCAAGCAGTACATTACTATAGTCACTTATTACTGTGTCTCCTGTGCCTAACCTATTCCATTGATTCACCACTCTATTTCTTAGCCAGTATCAAATAGTTTTGATAATTGCCACTTTATAGGATAGGTTCAGATTTGGTACAGCTAGCCCACCTTCCTGTGCATTTTTTCATTAGTTCCCTTGATATTCTTGACCTTTTCTTCTTCCAGATGAATTTTGTTATTATTTTTTCTTGCTCTATCAAATAATTTTAGGTAGTGTGATTGGTATGGCACTGAAGAAGTAATTTAATTTACGTAGTATTGTCATTTTTATTTTATTAGCTTGGCCTGTTCTTGAGCAATTGATATTTTCCCAATTATTTAGATCTGATTTTATTTGTGTGAAAAGTGTTTTGTAATTGTGTTCATAGAATTCCTGGTTTTGTCTTGGCAGCAAGACTCCCAAATATTTTATATTGTTTATAATTATTTTAAATGGAATTTCTCTTTCTATCTCTTGCTGCTGAGCTTTGTTGGTCATGTATAGAAATGCTGATGATTTGTGTGGATTTATTTTATATACTGCACCTTGGCTAAAGTTGTTAATTGTTTCAAGCAGTTTTTCAGTTGATTCTTTAGGATTCTCTAAGTATACCATCATGTTATCTGTAAAGAGTGAGAGTTTTGTTTCTTCCTTGCCTATTCTAATTCTTTTAATTCCTTTTTCTTCTCTTACTACTAAGGCTAATATATCTGGTACGATATTAAATAATAGAGGTGAAAATGGATATCCCTGTTTCACCCCTGATCTTATTGGGAATGACTCTAACTTATTCCCATTACATATAATGTTTGCTGATAGTTTTAGGTAGATACTGCTTATTATTTTAAGGAAAGCTCCACCTATTCCCATGCTCCCTAGTGTTTTTAATGGAAATGAATGTAGTATTTTGTCAAAAGCTATCTATTGAGATAATCATATGATTCTAGTTAGTTTTGTTATTGATGTGGTTGATTATGTTGATCATTTTTCTAATGTTAAACTAGCCCTGCATTCCTGGTATAAACCCCAACTGGTCATAGCATATTTATTCTGGTGATGAATTTATGTAATTTCCTTGTTAATATTTTATTTAAGATTTTTGCATTTATATTCATTAGGGAAATTGTTCTATAATTTTCTTTCTCTGTTTTGGCTCTGCCTGGTTTAGGTATCAACACCATATTTGTGTCATAAAAAGAATTTGGTGGAACTCCTTCTTCACCAATTTTTCCAAATAATTTGTATAGTTTTGGGATTAATTGTTCTTTAAATGTTTGGTAGAATTTACTTGTAAACCAATCTGGCCCTGGAGATTTTTTTCATAGGGAGTTCACTGATGGCTTGTTTAATTTCTTTTTTCTAAAATGTTTTTGCCCTTTATTCTTGAAGAGGACTAATAATATTATGAGGGTGAAGTCTTGCAAGTGAATGGATTTAGGCAAGGCAGAGCTGCTCAAAGTTATCAGCTTTAACTCTTTCTTCCAGAGTCACTGGAGTCAGGATGACTTGTGATGGCCCAGTAGGCCAATATATATCTGAGCAAAATCCTTTCTATATGATCTTCTCAATAAGTGGGACATAATGCATCAAGTCAGAAAGACCCAGATTTAAATCCTGCCTCTAGTATCTATTAATTGTGTGACCATGAGCTCCTCATTTAACTCTGTGAACCCTCACCTAGTTAATAATATGAGGCTCAACTAGGGTAATATATATATATATATATATACGCATACATAATACTTATATATATACATACATAATACATTTATACATATACATACATCATACATATATATATATTTCTTTGCAAACTTTAAAAGACTTTATAACTACTACTTATTGTGGTGGCTGTTGTTTCCATCTCTATCCTGCCTCTGCTTAAAGATCTCCAGTATAGTTGACTTCTTACCTATCAGACAACATTTATTGAATCTATAGAATCATAAAACCATATATCTAGAGCTGAAGGAAATGTTTGAGGTCATCTAAACCAGTCTGCCTCAATTTAGAAATGAGGAATCTTAGGCTAAGATAGTTTAAATTCCCCAATATATCACAGATAGTAATTAGTAGAGCTAGGATTTGAATTCAATTCCTCCAGATTTCAAATTCAGTTATTTTTCTATTACATTATGCTGACATATACTCTCCCAAAGGAGACCGCCATTTTGTATGTTTCATTTTTAGAACAGTATGAATACAAATATACCCTATTTTATAAGTTATTAAAATTTATGAATAATACTTAATTCCATTCTCATACACATACAACAACACAATCAATTTTCATTATTAGCAGATTTCATATTTGCAAATTCACCTAGTCAATAAGATTCATTTGTAATCTTGAAATCCACAACTCAGGGCACTTTTGAGGTTATTTGCAGACATACATAGACCTGAAAAATTCGAGTTGCTCCATGCCCTTATTTCTAGTTGAGGACCCATGCTTGAATGCTATTTTTGTCCAGACCTCATGACATCATGATATTAGGATCAAGGTATCATGTGTTTGACTGTGGCTGATCAGTCTAGTATGAACTCAGAAGGCTCTATCACAGGTCGGACACAAATTGTCTGCATGAACATTTGTAGTGAAGATGTCTCTAGATTTGTGCATCTCATGTTTCTTTTTTATTTCTGTGATTATGCTTGGCTTATAGAGCATACCACCTTTTTTGATGTGGGCATGCCATGTTGAGTAGCCCCATGTTTCACAATCATTACGAAAGTTCTTAAGAGATACTTTGAGAGGGTCCTTGTACCACCTTTTCTGGTCTTTGTATGAGCAATTGTCTTGTGCAAATTCTCCATAAAATAGCATTTCAGGTAAGCACACATTTGACATTTAGGCTATGTGGCCAACCCATCAGAGTTTCATTCTCTGCAATAGATTTTGAATGCTTGGCAGTTCAGCTTAAGAGAGCACTTATTCAGTGTCCAGTACTTTCTTTATCTTGCGAGATAATCTTGAGAATTTTCTTAAGACAAATCAAATAGAATCAGATCAATTATCTGGCATACCACTGGTATAATGTCCAGGTTTCACAGGTAATCAATAAAGGCAGCACAACAGTTCTGTAGATCTTTAGTTTACTATGTAGCCTAATATTACTTTTCTCTCACACTTTCTTTTGGAGCCTCTTAAGCTTTGACTTAGTTCTATCAGTGTGTGCATCAACCTCATCATCTAAACATCCCTGGAAAGTATACTGACAAAGTAAGTGAATTTCTCCACACCATTCATTTTTTTTCCATTTGCTGTAATCAATGTTTCCATATATGGATGATATGGTGCTGTCATGTGTGTTACTGTGAAAATTTAGCCCTCTGTAGAAAATAACCTGTGCAAATCAGCTTTCACAGGCATACAACAATGAAGTCAGCACAACCACTCCATAGACCTTCAGTCTCGTAGGCAGCTTAATAACTCTTTTCCCTACACTTTCTTTTAGAGCCATCCAAACATTGAGCCAACTATAGAAAGTATACTGCTAAGATAAGTGAACTTATCCACAGCATTTAAAATTTCTCCATTTGCTGTGATCAGCGATTCCACATATGGATTGTATGGTGCTGGCTCCTGGAGAATCTGTTTTCTTGGTGTTAATTATTTAGCCAAAACAGCATAAGTGGAAGGGAATCAATACATATTCTGTTGTATCTTAACCGCAGAGACTGCATCAAGTGTACAGTCATCTGTGAACAAAAAATTCACCAATTCTCCCTCTACTTTAGTCTTGGCTTGTACCCTTTTCAAGTTAGTTTACTATCAGTCCAGTATCTGACCTTGATACTGTTTTTGCCCTTATTGAAGGAGTCTGACAACATTGTAGAAAACAACATAATAAAAAGCATAGGAGCAAGCACACAGCTCTACTTCACTCCACTGATGACTGGAAAAAAAAAACATGAGAGAAACTGAGAAAATATTCTTTATCCACAAACACACAGTACCTTGACTCCAATATCATGATGCCATAAAAGCTGGACAAGAATAGCATTCAAGCATGGGTTCTCAGCTATATACAAGATGCCATCATGAAACTGGCATACAATACTGATGAACTTCTCTGGGCTACCAAATATCTCCATGATCTTTTAGACGCCCTTATGACTGACAATATCAAAGGCCTTGGTTAGATCAATGAATGTTGTCTACAGACTTCTGTTCTGCTCCTTGCATTTCTTCTGGATTTTCAGGCACCAAATACTATGTTGATTATTCTTTGGCTCTCTCTAAATCCATTCTGTCTCTCAGGTAGATGATTATCTTCCAGCCTTTAATTTAAGCAGCAGACCTCCTCTACGTTTGCTGAGTTGCTTAAAGAGTTGAGACAAAAAAAAAAAAAAGAGTTGAGACAAAATGACAAGCAGACAAAGATGACATATCAATTTGGGAAGGACAATCACCGATGCCATCAGCAAGTTGGCAGAGCTAAACTCCTGAGGTAGAATTACCACATATAGATATGCCACCTTTATTCACAGCTGCTTCTTCTACACAATAAGTTCCACTAAACTCTCACTTGGTTTTTGTGGCCAAGCCAAATTCAAAATTTTAAGCACACCGTGGTCCCATTATACTTTCTGCAACTTCATCCAGAGTAGCAATTTAGTTTTTTTTTTAAATAAAATTTTGAATGATTAACTTTTGTTTATTTTTTCAGTATTTTATCCATATTACCATATTTTAAAGTATATGTTCAGAGTATGTCATATATTTAATATATTGAATACAGTATATATGTACTGTATGTACACAGGATATGATTGAATAAAGTATAAATTTAGAGAAATAAACATTTTGAGTTGCTATCATCATCATTGTTCAAACTGAAACAAAGATGGTGGTAAGAAGAGAATGTATGGTAAGATCTAGAACAGAGAAGCCAGATAGGTCTGGGAAGACAAATGTAGAGATATTAAGACTTTGTTGGAACTTATAAGTAATCTCTTATATCTTCATTATTGAAAATATTTTCCTCATTTTCAGCCTTTCAGATATTATGGGGGGCAGCTAGGTGGCACAGTGGATAAAGCACTGGCCCTGGATTCAAGAGGACCTGAGTTGAAATTCAGCCTCAGATACTTGACACTTACTGTGTGACCCTGGGCAAGTCACTTAACTCTCAGTGCCCCACCAAAAAAAAGATATTCTGAGACATCAAGTGTTTTATCTAAGATCACATAATTAGTAAGCACCTGAGTTGGGATCCATAGAATCATAATTTCTTGCTAGAAAAGACCTTTCAGTTTACTTAGCAAAAACATATTATTTAATAGGTGAATATTTGCATTCGGTGATGTTAGATCACTTGATTAAGGTCACACAGGTAGCATGAATTCATTCTACCAGCATGACCTTATTTCAGGATTTGATCCATGTCTTCTGACTACAAGTAAGTCCAACCATTTGCAATAATATATTTCCTACCAGCCTTGTTTCCTTTGTCTCACTCTTCTAGATACCCTTACAAAGTTTAAGCCTGGGTGGAAGTGCTAATAAAGTTAACTCATCTCTTGACTAGACTTTTCCCCCTGCAATTACAAGAGGGTAAAGTATGCATGCACATATACATATACAATGTGCATGCATACATGCAATTTCACACGCATGAATATGAATGCACATACATACATGTATACATGCATATATACATGCATGTACACACATTGTATGTAACACATACATGTAAGACATAATGCATATATACATGCCTGCATACAGGCATGTGTATATGTGTATGCATGTATGCTGTATGTATGTATTGGGGATGTTCTAGTTTGCCTAGAGTACAGTACATTTCTACATAAATTATCCTCCTGATAGGTTTTCTTCTGATATATCTGGGATTTTACTGTATTTTATTTATGATCACGTAACATATTTCTTCCATATTTGCTTATATTTTGCAATTATGCTCATGTTTTGTCTATTATTCTCTAGGATCTACCTAACCAACATGCTAAAAGCCTTCCCATTTTTTTTTCTTTTAGCAGGATACCAATATACCACTAAACATATGGTTTCTCATTGTTAGTCACATGTTGCAGCCTAATTATACCCAACATCAGATTCAAAACTAGAGTGAGGGCAACTAGGATTTTGGCCTATGGTGCTGAAATGAGATTACCAATATGTACTATAGCCCTATGAATTTCATTCTGATTTCCCAAGTCCAAGGCCATTAGACTTGAGAATGCAATGGCTATCATGACTGTGTCTTCCCCTACCACATGTCCCCTGCCTATTGTTTTCCACTCCTAATCCTACCTACCTGGTCCCTTGTGCTGGGCATTGAAGGTTATCAGCCATCCTTCCCCTAGCAACCTACCTATTGTGTTAGACTATCCATTTACCCTCTTACCACAGTCAACGTGATGTAACCCATAAGAATAAGTCTTTATTCATTTTGCATCTTTCCATTGCCTTTCACACAATTTGTAATTTTGTTTCTCCCTAGATTATAGATAGCATTCTATAGCATATAACCATAGAACATTACTAGAAGCAGTTTAGTATTAAAGAGACGGCCTTTTTCATAGGGAGGGTAGAGAAGGGACCAGCATAGAATCATTAAAGTTCTACTTAATTTCCTAAATACAAACAAGTTTGAATAAGAGCATGTATAGAACTTCTTTATCAATAAAAAATGCTCCTTTTGTTCGTATCTTCAGAAGGATGATGTCTATGAAAGGAACATCTATTGTTAATCTATCTCAATCTATCACCTCTCCAATTCTATTTCTTGAGAGATCAATGAACAAAGTTATTTATCTCTGTCATGAGCTCATGTAATTTTCACATAGGAATCAGAGACATCTTGTCTGAGGGGAGCCTTCAAACTGCATTTTGTTGATCTAAGTCAAATAGTTTCTTAAAAGCAACAAATAAAGAGAGACATTTTATCAATCAATCAACAAGCATTTATTAAGTGTTTATAATTTGCTAGGCAGAGTGGTAAGTGCTAGCAATTAAAAACAAACCAAACAGTCCTTACTTTAAGTAGCTTATATTTCAGTTTGGGGTGTGAGATTTAAAATTGGATACTAGAGCATTAACCTCCCTTTGTAACTTTTCCCTTATTTATCTCCCAGACTAGTAAATGGAAGAAACCTCTGGTCTATAGTTAGAGCTTTTATTGTTTGGAAATTACAAGGTGATGTTGATTAGAGGGATAGGAAAGTAGGAATACAAAACAAATAGTCTTAAGTCTAAGCTTAGTCTATATTCCATATAAAACTCACCAAAAGCCCAAGGCCACCTTTGTGGGGAGAGAGAGCTGTGTCAAGCACGTGCTGCTAGCCGAGCAGAACTCCAGTCAGCGTCTGTCTGTGCCTCGCAGCCTGCGAACAAGAGAGTGGAAAAGAGATCCTACTTCCATTCTCTCCTTGCCTTTTAAGCTTGCACCCCGGAAGTGGAGTGTTTAGCAGCCGGACTGGTGTGCATAGCCCATGCATGGCCGTTGGTCTCCTCCCCGAAAGGGTGGTCCTTCAAAAACTGGCGTCTTTCTGTATTTACTAACCGACTGTTAAAAACTTTTTACCACAGGGGTGAGTAATATTCATGAACAAGATAATAGAGAGTGGATGGGAAAGCTATTAAAATAGCTGGAAGGGGGCAGCTAGGTGGCATAGTAGATAAAGTCTTGGATTAAGGAGGCCCTAAATTCAAGTCTAGTCTCAGATACTTGACACTTACTAGCTGTGTGACCCTGGGCAAGTCACTTAACACTTATTGCCCCTCAAAAAACCACCACCACCACTACCAACAAAATAGCTAGAAGGCCATCCACAGAAAGTGGCATTTGAGTTGAATCTTTATGGAATCCAGTAATTCTAACAAGCAGAAATGAGAAGGGAAAGTGGAGTGTCCCAAGTATGGAAGACAACTACTATAAAGACATAGAGAGAAGAAGTGGACTATGGTATGGTTGAATCAAAGAGTGTGTAAAGAGGAGTGACAATAATGTATAAGACTCAAAAGATAAGAAATGATCATGTTGTGATGAGTTTTATTTTTGTTTTTTGTTTTGTTTTTTTATGGGGCAATGGGGTTAAGTGACTTGCTCAGGGTCACACAGCTAGTAAGTGTCAGGTGTCTGAGGCCGGATTTGAACTCAGGAACTCCTGAATCCAGGGCCGGTGCTTTATCCACTGCGCCACCTAGCCGCCCCTGTGATGAGTTTTAAATGCCAATTACTATACATATATATTTTATCATAGAACTAATAGGGATCCACTTGAGTTTACTGAGTGGAGAACTATAGTATTCTTTAGGAAAAGTACTTTGGCAGCTGAGTCAGTGGGAGGATGGTTTGGAGTGGAGAGAGACTTACAAACGAATCCCAACAATCTCAGCAAGAGGTGAAGAAAGTTTATACCATGGTGGTATTTGTGCGAGTAGAGAAAAAGTGATATATGTGAGAGATGTTGTTGAGATAGAAATGACAAGATTTGGCAACTTTTTGGATATATGGAGTGAGCCAGAGTGAGGAGTCAAGTATAATGGAATTTTGAATCTGGATAATTAGAAGGGTAGATAATAATAGGGAGGTTCAGAAGAGGGATGGCAGGATGAAGAGTTCTGCTTGAATAACTTGAGTTTGAGCTGCCTACAAGACATGCCATTCAAAAACACCTGAACAGGGACAGCTAGGTGGCTCAGTGGATAGAACACTGGCCCTGGAGTCAGGAGGACCTGAGTTCAAATCCAGCTTCAGCCACTTGACAGTTACTATCTGTGTGATGCTGGGCAAGTCACTTAACCCCAATTGCCTCACCCAAAACACCTGAACCATCTGGTATATGTGTGACTGTGAAGATGTAGCCCACCTGTGGACATCAGCTTGTTTCCTGTTAATTTTTCATCACCAAAATAAGACCATTAATTTTTTTTTTGGTAGGGCAATGAGGGTTAAGTGACTTGCCCAAGGTCACACAGCTAGTAAGTGTCAAGTGTCTGAGGCTGGATTTGAACTCAGGTCCCCCTGGATCCAAGGCCAGTGCTTTATCCACTGCACCACCTAGCCTCCCCCCATTAAAATTAATGTGTATTATGCTGAGATAGCTCAGAATGCAACCTGCTATAGACTGAGATATCATGGCACAAATTGAAATTTTTCTAGTTGCAGAGTGAGAGGGTAGGTCATGTCTAAGATGTGTCTGCAACAACAGGTCCTGAAAACATTGTAAAGTAAACCAGAATCAATACAGAGGATATGGCACATGGAATTGGAATACTGAGGGTTCAAAGCCATGTTTGGCATGGAATATTAGGGACCAGAATAAAGAACAGAGTTTGAGAAGTGATTGAAAAGATGAGGCCAGAGAGTGGTATCAGAACTTCCATAGTGAGTCAAGACAATGGGCAGTTCTCACCCGTGATAAACAGACAGTTATTCAAAACTCTCTCTCTCTCTCTCTCTCTCTCTCTCTCTCTCTCTCTCTCTCTCTCTTTTGCAGGGCAATGAGGGTTATGTGACTTGCCCAGGGTCACAAAGCTAGTAAATGTCAAGTGTCTGAGGTCAGATTTGAATTCAGATCCTCCTGAATCCAGGGCCTATGCTTTATCCACTGTACCACCTAGCTGCCCCTCAAAACTCTTACTATCAGTATCAGGTTCTTTCGTTTAGTTCCATGAAATCAGATGTAATCTGCAATCACCCTTAAGATATTAGAGTGGATTATAAAGGTATTAGCACATATTATGTCTACAATGGTAATCCGGTCTTTTCAGACTGTCTAATCTCTATTTAACCTGAACCTAGCACATTACCAGTGTTCTGTAAATAGGAATAAAAACAATGTGGACTGATTTTAAATTATAAACCAAATGAGTGTTTTAAATGGTTTTTCATATATCACTATAACATGGAATTTCCATTTATTTCACCCTGAATATATGATAATATTTCCACTGAAACATTTCACATTAAATTATATTCAAGTAATGTAAGACTCTTGAAATATAGCACATATAATGTATTTGACTTGCATACATTTTAGATCCTTCTTAAGTTACATTTATGATTCTAACCACCGAACTTTGAGTTGTGAGTTTAGATTAATATTAAAAGAAAAATTAAAGTACAATGCTGATTAGTCTTTACATTAAATTATAAAGAGCCATGAATTGATCTTTTCTTACCTTTTATTAAGTCAGAACAATTGAAGCCTTCTTTTAGTAGATAACACTTCAAGTTAGATATTGTTATATGTTATTAGATATTTTAACTATGATTATATTAGTTAGCACTTCACGTTTCAAAGAGCTTTTTCATTTATTTCCATTATTATTTCTTACAGTTACCCAATAGTTAAATTGCCAATATTATTCCACTTTATAGCTAAGATAGCTAGATAAGAGAAAGGTTAAATATATAGAATCCAAGAGGTTATCAAGTCTATTCCTCGTGATTGAGTCTTAACCATCTAAAGTATAAGACTATCAATGCTATTCTTAAAGATTCAAATAGTAGGAATTTTGCAGCTGTCTGTGGTACTGTCTTAGTGTTCAGTCACCTAAAAGTGAATAAACCATTCCTTTTGTTTAAAATTAATGTCTTTCTTTCTACCAATTAAATGCATTTTTCTACTTTTTTTTTACCATTGTGTACATAGACAGAAATGAATCAGCACTGCTTATAATGCTACTTTATTAACAACGAAAAATATTATTTAGCCACACTCTCCCAAAGTGTAAAAGAAAGGAAAAAAAAATCTACTCCCTGGTTCTATTACAAACATAGTGGAAATTGCTTTAACTCTTTCAGATCACTTGAGAACTACTTAATAGTCTAATATTTATTTTCCAAAATAAATCCTTAATACTTAAAGAATCTGCAATTTCACTCTTCAAATCCCTTTTTCTAGACTAGTGTTTTTACATGAGTAGTTTATAAGTCTCAGGTTGTTTTATCTGGCCAACATCAATCTTTCCCCTTTTTCTTTCTTTTAACCTCTCTACAACATTTGACATTGCTCTTGAAATTCTCTATTCCCTTAGGTTTCATGGCACTTCAGTATCTTGGTTTTCTTATTTCTCCAATCCCTTCTCCAGGCACTAACTTTTCTTTATCCTCCAAAATCCTAAATTTAGGTTCTTCATATTTTTTTTTCCTCCCCTGGCATCTATGATGGGATTTGGTCAGGCCCTGCTCCAGACTGCATTGAATACATATTCTGAAGGCAGAAGGCACCTTAAGAATTAGGTAATGTGGGAACAGATAGATCAGGTTCTAAAATAAGGGGAGGATGAAGAATCAGGAAAGTTTGGCTGTAAAATGTAAAATTGACAAACTCCAAGTAATGTAGACCCTATCTTGAGTATTACACAAGCAACTCTTAGGCTAAACAATATTTAGCTTTTTGGCATAAAAAGAATAACAGGGAGGAGGGTCATGCTTTTCTGACTGGGGTAGACCTATCCTTTGTGCTGGTTATTGTGAGAACTGGACGAGGAGGAATTTCCCTGTGGGAAACAGAAAAGCACAAAGAGTCTATCCACTGACTGAAACTTTATTTCCTCAAATCTTGCATCTTGTATTGTAGCACTGTATCCAACAACTGTTTCCACAATATACTTTAACCAGTTAAAAAAACCGTTAAATACACACACACTTATATGTACAATATATATATATATATATACACACATATACATATATATACACTACACATTTATTTTATATAAAAATATACACAAATATGTATATAGATATATACATGTACATACACGTCTCCTCCACATGTCCTCTGTTTATGCAAAGTCAGTCATATAAGTTATACTTGAATACTCAAGCATAGGATAGCTTTCTAAGCTACCTAGCACAAAGTTTCATCCATTTTTATAGCTTCAATTGTCACCTGCATGAAAATTACTCCTAAATCTAGATAATTCATTAGGGGCAGAAGGCAAGAGAGTAAACTAGTAATAGTCAGGATATTGACCGTTAGCTTGCTCAAAATAAACAAACAACAACAACAAAAACTCATCTAAACAGATCTGGAAAATGAACCTTAGTGAATCTTGATAGGGAAATACAGAAAATGTCACAATGAGTCATTTGTCCAGCCCAGCTAAGTACAGAGAGACAGACAAGGAGGTATGTAGATACTTTGGACAGGCAGGGCTAGAATCTTTCTGCATACAGAGCAATCTAGCACCCAGGAGAAGACTGTGCACCAGTGTAAGAGGAGGTCTCAGATCCCTATGAGACATTACTAGCCTCATACTGATATCCTGAGAAGAAGCCAGATAACAGCAGACAACTCAGACCCAAACCCAGGTCAGAAACTTGCAGAGCTAAGATTAAGCAGGCAACAGAAAAAAAGCTACAAAGAAAGAATTCAAGTTCTCAGGAATCACAAACAGGATCACACATAATTTAGTAGCCACCAGTATAAAGGAAGGGAAAACTTGGAATGACATTGCAAATGTCAAGTTATATGGGCTTAGGGCCAAGAATAACTTACCAACAAAACTAAGTATAATGGTACAAAGGAAGAAAAAACATCTTTAATGAAATAAAGGGCTTCTAAGTATTCCTGATGCAAAACCCATAGCTGTGTAGAAGATTTGAAGTTCAAACAAAGGAGAGAAGAGAAACATAAAAAGGTAAACATGAATGAACAGTGATAAAGCACTAAACAAGGATTAACTACATATATTCAAACATAGGGAAATTATACATGTGTCCCTTCTGAAGCCTAACAGCATCAGGGGTCTTAGAGGGAGCCCAATTAGACAAGGCCTGGAAGTAGCTCTGTTATGCCTTAATGATCTGAAATATGGAAAGGGAAGGGCAAGAGAAATATACTAAAGTGGAAGGGAAAGGAATGTTAGTGAAAATGAATTTTTAAAAATCAGAACATATTAGATACCTTTATAAATAAGGTAGTAGATGACACTTGAACCTTACTCTCATCTGAACTTGTCAAAAGAAGGAAGAATATACACATACATGTATACATATACATATACATACACAGGTACAGAAATATATTTCATTCAACAAGGATATATGGAAAAAGGAGAAGCAAGGAGGGAGAATTAGAGGGAAGACAAATGGAGTAAGGGATTAGTCTGAAGCAAGCAAACTCAAAGTATGTACAAAAATATTTATAGCTTTCTTTGAGGTAAAAAAGAATGCGATAAGAATCCAAGTCATTCCCCAATTGAGAAATGGTCAAAGGATATGAACAGGCAGTTTTCTGATGAAGAAACCAAAGCTATCTATTCCCATATGAAAAAATGCTCTAAATCTCTAATGATTAGAGAGATGCAAATTAAAACAACTCTGAGGTACCACCTGACACCTATCAGATTGGCTAAAATGACAAAAAAGGAAGATAATAAATGTTGGAGAGGCTGTGGGAAAATTGGAACACTAATGCATTGTTGGTGGAGCTGTGAGCTGATCCAACCATTCTGGAGAGCAATTTGGAATTATGCCCAAAGGGCGATAAAGCTGTGCATACCCTTTGACCCAGCAATCCCACTTTTAGGTCTTTTGCCCAAAGAAATCATGGAAGGGGGAAAGGGACCCACATGTACAAAAATATTTATAGCTGCTCTTTACGTGGTAGCAAGGAATTGGAAGTTGAGGGGGTGCCCATCAATTGGGGAATGGCTGGACAAGTTGTGGTATATGAATACAATGGAATACTATTGTGCTGTAAGAAATGATGAGCAGGAAGAGTTCAGAGAAACCTGGAGGGTCTTACATGAGCTGATGATGAGTGAGATGAGCAGAACCAGAAGAACATTGTACACAGTATCATCAACATTGAGTGTTGACCTACTGTGATGGACTATATTCTTCTCACCAATGCAATGGTACAGAAGAGTTCCAGGGAACTCATGATAGAAGAGGATCTCCAAATCCAAGAAAAAAAAAAGAAAGAAAGAACTGTGGAGTATAGATGCTGATTGAACCATATTATTTCTTTTGTTTTGGGTGCTGATGGTTTTTTTTTTCTTTCTATTTTGAGGTTTTGCATCACTGCTCTAATTCTTTCTCTTGTAACAGGATTAATGCAGAAATAGGATTAATGTTATTATGTGTATATATGTGTGTGTGTGTATATATATATATATATGTATATGTATAGAGATATATAGATATAACCTATATCAGATTACCTGCTGTCTAGGGGAGGGGGGAGGGAGGGGTGGGAGGGAGAAAAATCTGAAATTGTAAAGCATGTATAAACAAAAGTTGAGAACTATCTTTACATGTAATGGAAAAAATAAAATACCTCATACATTAAAAAAAAAAAAAGAATGCGAACCTGAAGAGGTACTCATCAATTGGGAAATTGATGGATAATTTATGATATATAAATATAATGGAATATAATTGTGCTGAACTCTTACCAATGTGATAACCAACCAGGATTTCAAAGAACTAATGATAAAACATGCTATGTACCTCCTGATAGAAAGTTAAAATACTCAGACTGCAAAAAGAGACATTTTCAAAAAATATGGCCATGTGGAAAGTTCTTTTGATTGACTCTACATGATGGTAATGGGTTCAGTTTTCCTTGTCTTTTCATTTGGGGTGGGGAAAGGTGGGAAAGTGGATTTTGAATGAATAAAAAAATATAATTTATTAAAATTAATTTTATAACTATAAGATCATAAATTTAAAATTGAAAGGGACTATAGAGGTAAGGGAATACAACTCTTTCATTTTAGTGATGACAAAGGTTAGTCCCCAGAGTTGGTTCAATAACAAGATCATCTAGAGAATTTGAAGAACCAGATTTTTGGGGGTGGGGTGGGGCAGTGAGGGTTAAGTGACTTGCCCAGGGTCACACAGCTAGTAAGTATCAAGTGTCTGTAGGGGCCAAAATTTAATATATGGAGCGTTAATTGGGTGACTCGCCAAAATATTGGGGTCCCGGAAATAATGAGGGACCTCTAGGTTCAAAACTCCCTCCCCTCCGAACTGCCCTTTTGGATATTTCTCCCAGGCCAATAAGAAAGGAGCCGTACAGCTTCTTTTCCACAAAAGGATCAGATTTTATTACTTGGGAATTAAATAACAAAGATGAAATTAATAAAAATCAAAGTTAAGGAAATCTGAAAAAGAAATACAGATGAATTCTCTTAACTCACCACACCTAGGAAGTCTGCTAGCTTTCTCACATCACGAAGAAGACTGAGAAGCCAACGGGTGAGCACAAGAGTGTTCTGGAACAGGCTCTCCTCCCTTCAGAGAGCATTAAATCTCACTCCCCCAAAAGGGGAGGTCTTTCAAAACTGCCTATGGAGAGTTTTCCTTCTGACCTCAGTAGCATGTATAACTTTAGGGTGGGCCAGATGTGGCCCCTCTCAAATGAGTCAGCTAAAACTCCAATAATTTTTTTTACCACAAATAATTTTTTAAATAATTTTTAATTTAATTTTTTTTTTGCAGGGCAATGGGGGTTAAGTGACTTGCCCAGGGTCACACAGCTAGTAAGTATCAAGTGTCTGAGGCCAGATTTGAACTCAAGTATTCCTGAATCCAGGGCTGGTGCTTTATCAACTGTGCTACCTAGCTGCCCCAGAACCAGATTTTCAATGTACTACCTTTAACTCTAAATCAACTTCTCTTTCCACTGAGCCCTGCCATTTATCCTCCTGAAGCTTACTTTTCTCCTGAATTCCAGTATAACATTTCCAAATACACACAGGACATTTCTCCTTGCATTTCCCAAGAATACCTCATTTGTTGTTGATTGTTTGCCTGGGGTTTTTCAGGTGAGAGGGGGAAACTATCGAGCTGTGTGATTTCATTAGAGTAGGGAACTCATGGTAAGGAAGCTTACTCCATAGATACAGTCTGGCAACTTATCTATAATTTATAGTATTAGAGCACAATGGTTCTTAGCCATAAGAAGTCAATATATATAAATTTCAAGGGATATATGAACTTGGATAGGAAAACAATATGTCTTTATTTTCTATTGGTTTCTTTTATAATCCTATGTATTAAAATATTATTCTGAGAAGAGGTCATAAACTTTACCAGACTGCTAAAGAGATCAATTACACACACACACACACACACACACACACACACACACACACCTCAAATATAGAGAGGGTCAGATTAAAAATTAGTATGCATTATTAACAGATTTTGAACCTAGGGTTTGTTTTTTGTTTTGTTTTTGTTTGTTTTTTTTTGCTGGGCAATGGGGGTTAAGTGACTTGTCCAGGGTCACACAGCTAATAAGTGTCAAGTGTCTGAGACCAGATTTGAACTCAGATCCTCCTGAATCCAGGGCCTATGCTTTATCTACTGTGCCACTTAGCCACCCCCTTTTCTACTTACTCTTAAGTTGGCTATCTGTTTATTAAGCAATGTTTGCTCTACTTTGCCCCCTCAACATTCTTGGGAAATGATAACTTCAAACTTAGCATGACCACAAAGAAACACACTATCTAACTTCCATAAATAATGCATTTCTCCTGATTTACTGTTATTACTAATTATACTTGTTTCCTCTTACTAGAATAGAAGCAAAACCATAAGCAAAACCTCTCCCCCAATTCCCATCAATCCAATTCAGTTCTGTCAATGAGATCCACACAATGTCTCTTGAATGCATTCTCTTTTCTTCTTATTGCCACCACCCTAGTTTAAGCCTTTATTACACATTTTCTGGGTTATTCCAATAACCTCATAAATGGTCTCCATCACTTCAGGCCCATAATTAAGCTTTTTCTAGTTGAATAATTTATTCCTTTTCCATTCATTCATTCATTCATTTATTCATTCATTAATTCATTCACTACATCTAAAATGTGAGATCTGATTAAGTTTACTTAATTAAAACTATTGCATTGTGAGTTTTCTTAGTCTTTGGCTAGCATGTTGAAAGATGGGTTTTAAAACACCAGAGTTGAGTTTTTTCAATGACCTTGAATCAATAAGTGAATATTGGTCTTCCCTATGTAGTAGAACAGACTTCAAGATCATTCTTTAGAAAAACCCCTGAGGGATTCTATACTTAAAATCAGAAAACCTGAATCTGAGTTCCAACTATGACATGTCAGTGCTGTTACCTTGGTCAACCAAATCATTTTATTTCTCTTATACTAAATCTCTTAATCTGTATAATGGTGATGATAATACCAGTACTACTTATCTCATAGAATTGCTTGCTATAAAGAAAGTGCTTTGCAAATTATTCCATAAATGTGAGCATTACTATGGCCTCTCTATTTCCATATCATGTAGATTATACAGGGATCTATACATGCAAATGAACTGCAGTAGCAATCTCTAAGGATTAAAATTAGTATATTGTTGACATTGGCAGCCTCATAGAATCATGGTTTCTGTGTAGTGGTTATTATGGAAGATCTTCTTTTTCTCCTCTTGGAGACCATATTTTCATAAAGCTACAGAGAAAACTTAGGTGTATTCTTTTTCCTACAAAATTTCAGGTTTTTTTGTTTGTTTGTTTGAAGCGATGAGTTTCTTTTTGTCAAATGGAATGTCTATTGACATATTTTTAAAAACGATTGTAGGGGCAAGCTAGGTGGCTCAGTGGTTAAAGCACCTGCCCTGGATTCAGGAGGACCTGAGTTCAAATCCAACCTCAGACACTTACTAGCTGTGTGACCCTGGGCAAGTCACTTAACCCCAATTGGCTCACCAAAAAAAATTGATTTTATGATGTATGTATTTGTCTGAAATCTGTGAATTCATATGGTATGAAATGAGAACTACTAGCTTCTAAGAATGTATTTTTATCTATTGTAGCAGCAACAAAATGAATGTTTGCCTATATAATGTATTCTTTTTTGATCATAATTTATAAGTCACCACCTCTGCATTGTTAATATAAATCAGACAAAAAGAGTAAAGCAGTAAATTGCATGTCTGAACATTCCCATCATGTTTTACACTTCTTACCCTAATGACACTGCACATGGGGGAAATATAACATACTTCATTGTTGGGATATATGAGTTTTATAGTAATCTCTATCTTAAATAGTTTCTAAGTAGGCTATAATATAGAAAGAACTGGTCATAAAGTATTTTTTTCAAATTGACAGAGCATCATAAAATGCCTCAAAAATGAATGCAGAAGTTATTGCTACCTAGTGTTGGAAGCTATGACTATGTAGACTATTTTAACAGCACTTTTTTTTTTTTTGGAACAAGGCATGTATTTTTATTTCTTAGCTTATACATAATTCCATTCCTTCTTCAAAAGGTAGGAATCATTAGATACTAATAAGCAAAATTGAAAAAGGCATCCTAAAACTGTCCTGTATATTGTATCTGATTATATGGTATAATGAACATTAATGATCAAAGTTCACCAAAACTTTTTCTCCATGACTTACCATGATTCAAGACAAGTCAAGATGCAATTATTATAATAATTAATTTTTTTTGGTGAGGCAACTGGGGCTAAGTGACTTGCCCAGGGTCACACAGCTAGTAAGTGTCAAGTGTCTAAGGCTAGATTTGAAGTCAGGTCCTCCTGAATCCAGGACTGGTGCTTTATCCACTGTGCCACATAGCTGCTCCCAAGATACAATTATTTAGCACATTGGATGTTACAGCCACT